>NC_077232.1:52572315-52857315 GCF_027887165.1 Monodelphis domestica
TTTTCTGGTCAACCCTGTTGTCCCTTACAATCCTCGATGCCTCATTCCTCCACCTTGTTTATAATGTTCCCAACATTTCTCAAATAAATCCAATTTTCTCCATTTGCTCAGTAGATTATTACCCCATTACTTCTATTAGTACAAGCTACTAATTGGTGTGCCAATCTCTACTGTTCCCAATTCCTATTCATCCTCCATCAAGTAGCACAATAATTTCCTTAAAGTCCAACCATACACAATCCCAAACCCTCTCAGTGAACTCTAATGGCTCTCAATTACTTGCAAAACAAAATTTAAAAAATCATCATTTAAAATCCTTTCAAGACTTCCTCCACCCCCTTTTTTGAGTTATTATGAATGATTCCCCTTAATATCTGTCCAATCTGGTCATCTGATCATTCCTAATAGGGGCCATTCTATTTTTTAATAATTATTTTCATTTGAATCAATAAAATCTTTCCAAATAACATGAAAAAAATATTTAACAATAATTTAAAATTCTTTTTGAGTTCCAAATTCTCTCCTTCCTTTCTGCCGCATTACCCACCTTGAGAAACTAAGCACTTTGATTCTGTGAGATCAAAGTTCATTCCATTTCTATGCCTTTATAGAATCTGCCCTCAGATTTTCTCTCTTCTAGATTTTTTCTGCCTAGATTTTTCTTTTCTTCATCTCTATTTATTTACATCCTTAGTATCCTTTAAATATTAGTATCCTATAAATCTCATCTTAAGCTTCATTTTCTAAGTGAAGTCTTCTATTACTTCTCAATGCTACTGTGTATTCCACCTAAGTTATTTCACAAATACATATATATATATATATATATATATATATATATATATATAGTATATGTACCTATGCATGTATATCTTTTTTCTTTCCTTCTAGAATTTCTTAAGGCCCATTATTACTTCATTGTCATTATTTTCTCTGTTTCCAAGGATGATACCCAGCACATTGTTGCTAATTAATAGATGCTTCATGATGGAATGTTCTTCTGGGGAACATAATTAGGAAGGGCTATGGATATCCAGAGTGAGTAAAAGAGGACAATGAGAAGGAGGATGCTGAAGGGACTTGATAAGAATGTTATAGAAATTGAAGATAGACTAGACAAAGGTAAGTATGTGGCACAGTGGATAGAATGTCATTCCTGGAGTCAGGATGACTCTTCTTCCTGAGTTTAAATCTGAATTCAGATACTTATCAGACATGTCCCATGTTGCCTCGGTTTCCTAATTTGTAAAATAAGCTGGAGGAGATGGCAAATTACTCCTAAGAAAGCCCCAAATGGGGTTACACTGGGGATGTAGACTCTAAATGATCACCCTAGTGCAATTATCAATAATATGGAAATAGGTCTTGATCAATGACACAAGTAAAACCCAGTGAAATTGTGTGTCAGCTAAAGGGTGGGAGGAAGGAGAGGAGGGGAGGGAAAGAACATGAATCATGTAGCCATGGAAAAATATTTTAAATTAACTAAATAAAAATTTTCAATTAAAAAAGTAAAAACTAAAAACAAAAAATAAATTAAATAAAATAAAAGCTATAAACCAAATGGAGTCACAAGGAATTGGACATGACTGTAAATGACAGAAGACTAGAAAAGAAAAGGAGTTAAAAGAAAAGCATGATACTTTTCTTAAAATTATTTTAATGTCTGTGATGTGAAAGAGTAATTGGGTATATACCACTTGGCTACAGAAAGGCAGAATTGGGAGAAAAACCTGGTAGCTTCTTAGAGAAAAATTTAAGTTTACTTTCAGGGAAAGATTTCCTAACAATTAGAATATTCCAAAGTTGAAATGGATTTGTTCACACTAGTATGGCTGTTAGCAAAAGAATCAGGACTAGTATTCAGGTGCCCTCATTTCCATCCTAATACTTCTCTAACACCCTAGGCTGACACATCTCTTTGGATCTGCCAAAAGCCCCCTTCCAGTCATGCTTGCCTCTCACTTCTGTTCAGCTGATAATTACATTCTTGCAATCAACAATCATTCATCATGCTACATGTGCACTGCACGGGAGATCATGTTTAGTTTATAACCCTTTTTAAAGTCTCCCTGCCCTCCCTTCATTTTTCATGCTTAACCCTAGCAAGCCAATATGGATTACATCTTCCTGCCACATGATCACAAGTACACTGCTGAGATGTGCTGTGTCATTTAGCATTGTTTGTAGACTATTAATATGTTATTTTTAAAAAATTTAGAACAAAGACATGAACTCTATTATGGTTGACTTTTTAAAAATGCATTTTTTTCAGGATGACTAGCACCCATTCAATCTTCAGAAACATATGCTTTGTTCATTCATGTCTTCTATCATTTTTTTCATTTTCCTGTTTTATTCTACTCTCTATCCTACACCTGCCACCCAAACTGGCAAGCCTTTTGAGAGAGCCTTCTACTCTCTGTAATGTTCACTAATGGAAAAAGAAAAAGAAAGCATGTCTGAACAAGTTTTTCCTTCTTTATAATGCTTCCATAATTCATAACATTGTTGGGGTTTGGTAACCTTGAAATATTTAATTCTTTTTAAAAAAAACAAAACAACTCTTTCAGTCTTTCATTTTTTATTTTTTGTTATTCTTTCTTTGAAGAAATTAATATAATTTCTATGGAATGATATTAATTCAGAGAAAAGAAGATTCCATAATTTTTTCAGGAAACTGAAAAGAGAAAATACTATAGGAATTCTGGCATCTATTTGTTACCTCCATGGGAAACAGATTTGGAGAGTCTGTGATAATGCAAACATTTTTCTATTAAAAATGAGTATTGATGCAAAAATCATAGACACACAATATTTTAGAGCTCCTTATTTTATAGACAAGAAAATTAATGGTAAAAATAAGATAGATGATTTGCCTCATCATTTAGTGGCAGTTCTGAGCTTTCCCTGATCTCCACATTCATAGATCCAAATGCCAATAAGGTTTTGGTGAATACCACCATTGACAATGTTGATGTAACCAAGAATCCCCCATTCCCTACTTTAGGTGTTAATACTTAGATCCTTCCCTATGAACTCCTTGTCTACCTGAGAAGCTACCATTTCTGATGACAGATTCCTGGAACAAACAGGAATTCCCCACTGTTGTTAGTAGTTCTGGCAGATGATGGGCTCTGAAACATTCCCTGCCTACAAAATGAATGGGCTGTTTGACAGAGATTAGTATGTACAGGTGACTGGCCAACTGAATGGTAGAGAGAAGAAAATGTATCGGCTGAGGTTCTATCATTCTAACTTGGTAATTATTGGGAAGCAGAAATTTATCCTTTCCTTAAAAAATGTGATTGAGAATAAAATTTAAGCAGAAATCTGAATTTTACACACCTCCTTTGACCCCATTTCAAAATTCTTTTTCAGAATCCTTGGCTTCTGGGTATAATAGCCCCAGGACCTCTGGAATACACTACTTGGAAAATGGAGAAGATCTCAGGTGGTGATATAGAAAAACCTGATTCTGATCTCCTGAACCAGAGACATGTTAGCCTACTTCTTGGGTGCATATTGTGCAAAGGCATGGGCAGATTAGTGCAATACCCATACTTTCTCAGGGACAAAGAGGAAAGAAAGAAAAAAAAATAAAACTGAAAAAAAGACTCCATAGTTCTGTATAGCTCCTTAACTTCCATTAGACTGGGAGTGCCTTAAGAGTAGAGATATTTTTTGGTCTTTCTCTGTATCCCCATCATTAAGCACAATACCTCATATGTAGTTGCTGATTAATACTAGTTGACTGAGACTAAAAGAAAAATTCTTACCTGGCTCTCTTGCTTTTTCCACCTGTAAAAGATACAACTCTACCACCACTGCATAATAGACTGGTCTAAGCACTATCCTAAAGGTCTGGGTTCTTTCCTCTGCTCTTCAATCAACCATCTATAAGCAACATAAAGTGGGAAAGTGGTAGAACTCTTCAGGGAACTGTTATCAACATCTGCTGCTTTCCTATCCCACAGAAAAATGGCCTAACTCGTTGTATAGTTGTGTAAGGTGGTTTCTGTTTTTGTTAAACTTCTCCTCTTCATTTCTAAATGGTATTTGTGTTTGTTTCATGTAGGGAGAGGTGGGGAGAGAGGGAGAGGGAGAGAGACAGAGACAGGGAGAAAGACAGACAGACAGAGACAGAGAGAGAAGAGAAAGAGAAGAGCGACCAAGAGAGAGAGAGAGAGAGAAGAAGAAGAAGAAGAAGAAGAAGAAGAAGAAGAAGAAGAAGAAGAAGAAGAAGAAGAAGAAGAAGAAGAAGAAGAAGAAGAAGAAGAAGAAGAAGAAGAAGAAGAAGAAGAAGAAGAAGAAGAAGAAGAAGAAGAAGAAGAAGAAGAAGAAGAAGAAGAAAGAAGAAGAAGAAGAAGAAGAAGAAGAAGAAGAAGAAGAAGAAGAAGAAGAAGAAGAAGAAGAAGAAGAAGAAGAAGAAGAAGAAGAAGAAGAAGAAGAAGAAGAAGAAGAAGAAGAAGAAGAAGAAGAAGAAGAAGAAGAAGAAGAAGAAGAAGAAGAAGAAGAAGAAGGTCACAGAGACATAGACTCAGAGAAAGTTGCCAACATCACTCACAAGATCTGATCTTTGGTATATATGTGATCATGTCAAAAAGGCATTAAACACATTATCTACCAGCTTACATGGCCCTATTTTATGGAATCCTTCTTAATCAGATCTTAATGTGTTATCATAGATCTTCAAAGAATCTTTTCCAGTTTATTTTCTCATATTATTAAATTTAAGAGAATTGTAGTATTCTAAACTGTTAGGGAATCTTGGGATATAAAACAGAGACTGCCGTTGCTAAAGTGGAATGTCATAATATATTAGGGCAGCTAGATGATTCAATGGATAGAGCTCTAGACCTGGAGTCAGAAAAAACTGAATTCAAATTCAGCCCCTTACATGTACACACTGTGTGACCATAGCCAAGTAACTTAACCGTGTTTGTCTCAGTTTCCTCATCTGGGTAACAGTGGAAAAAAGCAAACCACTCCACATCTCAAATATTGTCACAAAGAGATGAAAATGACTGACATAACTAAACAACAATAATAAAAGTAGAAATCATATCCTCAGAATATTAAGGGAAATGACCAAGGTAACAAAGATGCAATGGCAAAATTTAATCTGATACACATTGGGTACATCCTTGGCTCTAGGTTTTGTTCATCATTTCCCAATAGCTAGAAGCCTCTTTCCCCTTCCCCAACTCATTTAATTTGTTTAAATATTACTTGTTTGTTTGTTTTTTAAGTACTGGGTAAAACAACATGTTTTTAATAGGTGATCTTCCTCTTCCAATGATTATTCTTCCATTCCCAGATATCAATATTTTTGTTTCTATATTTTCCATGCAGCTAGTTTGAATTTTAATTTGTGATAAATTATCTTACTTGATTATGAATCCAATAACCAGTTATTTTTAAATGTTTGTATGTTCCTTAAGCCCTACTGAATTTTATATAGAACCCTGACTGGATTCAGAGGATTTTGGTTTTTATTTCTGGTGATTGTGCATGTCCAACAATGGACAAAACTCCTGTTGCAGGTTTATGTGCTGAAGACCTCAGTCTCCATTCCTGTATAAGGAGGAAGATGGACTGGATGGTCCATTTCAGCTCTATAGGTAGGATCAGACATAGGACTAGATCCCAAGTAGCCAGTTTCAGACCAGTGGTTTGTACCCTGAGGAATGACGATGTGACTATGAAATGATAACTTAGATATTCCTATTTTTCACTGCTTTAATGGAATAGCCTTTTTTGGGTAAAATGCTGCATTGATCTTATATGTTATTTAAGGCAAAAGAGATGGGTGGCTTTTCTAGCATCTGTTTTACTCTTCTGGTGACATGAGGTTATATCTTAATAAAATTTAAACTTCTAACATAAGAAGGGTTGTGTTTTTAATGCTTTATTATAGATTCCTTTGCCAAAAAAGAGGACATACAACTTAGCATATTGGATTACCTAATTTCTAAAATGTATTGGTTTGTAAGAACCTTGGATAAATTTAGAAAATCATTTTAATATTAATTTATTCACTTTATTAGATAGATATTTCACAAAACTCCAGAATACAATCTAGTCATGACTACATTGGAAAAAGAAGCCACTATTTCATATATTCAATAAGTCAGTCAGTTTTTTTCTTGAAGCCTGCCAGTGAAAAGGAAGTCACTTTTCTTCTAGGTACTTCTAATTGAGATTACCCCCCCCCCATTAAATCAAGTTTGAATTTGCCTCCTGATATCTTCCATGCTTAATCTATTCTACTATCTGTTTCCAATAAAAATAGCCTAATGTCTCTTCCATATATCAGCCTTTCTGAATACTTGGAACCCAATTTATTTTACATTTATTCCTATTGGAGTTCATCCTATCTGATCTGACACAATGTTTTAACTTGCCAAGGCTTTTTGAATCCTGATTCTATCACCTGGGGTGTTACCTGACTCTCCCTCCCAAGTATTGTGTTAGTTCCAAGTTGAGTAACCATGACACCTATACTCAAATCCAAATCACTGATAAGTTTGTAAAATATCAAAAGATAAAGCAGAGATCCTTGGGACTGGGAGCTCCTTCCTTTTAAGATAAAACTAGCCACTTAATTTTAAACCTGCTCTTTCCATCTTAAAATCATTACTAAGTACTGGTTCCATGGCCAAAGTACAGGGAGGGCTAAGAATTTGGGGTTAAATGATTTGCCTAGAGTTACACAGCTAGGAAGTGTCTGATGCTACATTTGAACCCAGATCTCCCATCTCTAGGTCTGGCACTCAATTCCTAGCTGACCTTAACCATTCATTTTTACTGTTTCTATTTGTGAAAGGTTGAGTAGATATATAAGTAGTGGATAGATGCACAAAATATGGTACCTGGGCTCAAAGCCATTATAATCTTTAGGAGAGATAAGTAAAATAAATAAATATAATATCAAGTAAAATGAGAAAATTTCCATCGAATAGGACAAAATTCTCTAAAGGTAGAGAGAAAAGAAGGCACATTATATAGAAGAGTTTCCCTTTGAAAGAGTATTGAGGGATAGCTTAGAATCATGAGAGACACCTGGTTATAGTGTTTGTTTACTAGAAGAGGGAAAATTACAAAAGTAAATTATCAAAAAGCAAAAGAAGTGGCAGACAAAATCCCAATGACTCCCAAACAGAGGGGATGAGATGGCCATAAAGGATGCATTGTTTATATTGAAACTGCAGAAAGCCACCAAAATGCATGGGAAACTTCCTTAGGTATTTCTATTTCATCTTCAAAGCCAATTATTATTAACATTAATATAACTATATTATGACACTATTAAATGTTGTTATTATTACTTTAATTAATGTTGTCATAAGTTACTTTACTGAGTATAAATTAATTTATACTAAGTCCTGAACTTTGGTGGGAAAGATATAAAAGCTATAGAAGATTGTCTTAGCCTTCTATGGAGCTGATTCTTGAAGATGTAATACTTTGAATAAATATAGATAATATTTTAGATCATCGATTTAGAGCTAGAAGGGACCTTAAAGGCAGCCTAGGTCTTGATCAATAGATCAATCAATCAATCAATAAATAAATCAACTTCATCAATAGATGAGATTCAGAAGTTCTGAGATTTAAAGAAGAAAGTTAGAGACCATCAGTGTCATGTGGCCAACAAGACACTGAATTTGTATTTAGATAACTGGGTTTGAAACCTGGTGCTGTCACTTACTATGTGGGTAATCTTGGACACATCAGAATTTTACTGAGATGAGTTCCCTCCTTTTCTGAAACAAGAGGTCTAGATTAGATTAGCTCCAAGCACTCTGCCATCTCTAAATCTTTGGTGCTATAATTTACCATTAAGGGCAGCTAGATGGTACAGTGTATAGAACATGTAGCCTGGAGTCAGGAAGACCTGAGCTAAAATTCATTCTCAGATATTTGTTAATTATGTGACCCTGGACAAGTCACTTAGCCTTGTTTGTCTCCTTTTCCTCATCTATAAAATGAGCTGGAGAAGGAAATGGCAAACCACTCCAGTACCTTTACCAAGAAAATCCTAAATGGGGTCAAGAAAGAGTTGGGCTTGTTTGAAACAAATGAGTAAAAACCACAACAACCACCTAAGATTATTAAAATGGGAAGGGAACAAAGGAAACATGGAAGTGACCTAGTTCAAAGCCATCATTTTACATATGAGGAAACTAAAACCTAGGAAGGAAAAAAACAATGACTAATTCAAGGTCACACAAATAGTGGCAGAGAGGACATTGGAATTATGTGACTCAGACTTTTAAGCCCTGAGCTCTTTCTCGTCACTACCTATTATTAGCATTTGAAAATCTCAAATTGCCTTCAAGGAGTCTGGTTTATTTCCAGCACCTTTCACTGATTAAATCAAACATATTTCCCTATTTCTTGGCAGTGTTGCAAGTAAAGTGATAAAGGCCATTACTTAAATAGTTCTCTGACAAATAGCAAAATAATGTTAATTTACTCTCTGTTCCTACATGTTGCTCTCTGTCCTTGGACAAACAGGTGATTTTGCATACATTTGCCAATTTTGTGCTGCTTATTCACTAAGACAAGCATTATAGGGGCTGACACTGAGGCACAAAACACTTTTGAACTTTGCCATCATCATTATCTAACATAGCTGAAACAATATGGGACATAAATCAATCGAGAATTATGAAATATTTAATCATGTTGGGCACTGGGGAACACTGAAGATATAAAAGCAAACAAAAATAAAAAAAATAGTTCCTAGTGTCAAGATGGCATTCTAAGAGGCAGTTTCTTCCTATTTGTGTCTCGGTCCATAAAATATCACTCCTCAATTTGTAGGATTTGAAGATTTCCGAGGTGTACATGTTCATCATGTGTGAGATGGCTATGGGACACTCTTGTAATTCACACATGTACACATGTGTATATGTAGATAGCTAGATAAACATCCAGATAGCAAGTTGACATATATGTATTTTTCATGTGCTCATTGATAGTTTTTATTTCTTTCCCCAAAAATTGCCTATTCGTGTCCCTTGCCCATTTACCAATTGGGAAATGGCTTTTTTTTTTTTTACAATTGATTGAGCTCCTTATAAATTTGAATAGTTAGACCTTTGTCAGAGGTTTTTGTTATAAAGATTTTTTCCCAATTTGTTACCTCCCTTCTAATTTTGATTGCATTTGTTTTGTTTGTACAAAACTGTTTAATTTAATGTAATCAAAATTATTTATTTTACATTTTGTAATATTTTCTAACTCTTGCTTGGTCTTAAAATCTTTCCTTTCCCATGGATCTGACAGGTAAACTATTCTGTGTTCACCTAACATACATCTTTGGGTGAATATATAATAAACATATAGAGAAGAGAAAAAGAAGAAAAGAGAAGAAAAGAAAAAAAAGAAAAGAGGTGAAGAGAAGAAAGGAGAGGGATGGGCATGGGGAGAAAGGAAAGAGGGACAGGGGAGAGAGGCAGAGAGAAAGAAGAGAGAAAGGAAAGAGAAGAGATGAAAGTGGGTCGAATATTAAAGTTTCAAATAAATACTTAAGCAATTCAACATATGTCACAATGGGAAGGTCACTGGCCTTATGTCTGGATATCTGGAATCTGGCACTTAGGAGAATGTCTGGTTCTTAGTAGGCATTATAGAAATGCTTCTTCCCTTCCCATTCACTATTGTAGCTCTGATTAAAAGCCTTGCTAATTCTTCCTCAAACTTCCATGTGCTGTGTGGTCCTGGAGAAGTCACTTATTCTCTTATCTTCATTGTGGAAAATGAGGTGGAGAATACCTCTTACTTCACAGGGTTTTGTGAGACTTAAAAGAGTTAATATATATGAAGAGATTTGCAAACCTAAGCATACTACTGGATGTTAGCTCTGACTATTAAATAAATTCCCCTTCATTAGGCTTCATTCTCTCAGCTATCAGAGAAACAAGTCAGACTTTGGAGACTATGAATTCACTGAGCATCACAAACGTGGGCATCCCTTTTGCTCTGCACTCACTAGACCCTGATTCTCTTCAGACTTGCCTAAGTCTTTGATCATCTGTGCTTTCATGATCTTTATTTTATTCCCTGCTTTCCCTTAGTCCCATTTATGTTATCTCACCCCCACCTATCTGAAGAAACAGAGGGGGAAAAGACTCAATCTGATTCCTTTTCTGTCTGCTAATGATGTCAATTAAGTCATTACCTGAAGGTGGCCTCCCTCCCTGACCTTTTCTTGCTTACTGCTTTCCATAGCCTTTGCAACAATTTCCCTTTCATCTCTCACCTTGCCTTTCCACACTTCTCTACTTCCTTTGAATCCCTTAACTTGCTTCTCTAATCATGTCAGAGCTCTTTCCTCCAGTCTGGGCAGAGCCTTGACTGCCTCTCTTTTCATGCTCCCAATCCCTTTTAACACAGAAATAGTCCATTTATCTCAGGTGCAGGTCCATGAGGTACCAGGGAGGACTTGTGGGTGTGACTGTTAAATGTATTTTCCAAATTTAATGTTTGGGATCCTCCTTGAAAAGCTACTGCCCCCTTAAAATGACTGGGGATCAAAAGACACAGAAAAAGCCAGAAAACACAAGTCTAAAGGTGTATAGAATGCTATGTTGAAGCACTTTAAAGTACAAAAAAAGCCTATTTAAAATGGGATGGAAAATTTAAAGTCATTATCCAATGGCTAGATTTTAAGTTTTTGAAAAGCAGATACTCTTTCATCTTTTTTTTCCTTTGTGTCCCCATTTTCTAATATAGTTCCTGAACTATAATAGGTACCCAATAAAGTAAATAATTTCTATTTCTGGGTGATTGATTTGATTCTCTTTTACTTCTAGTTACATGTCATATATTTCGATCTGGAACTTACTGTGTAATTAAATTCCAGATTCTTGATGAAAAAAAAAAAAAGGTTAAGTGACTTGTCCAAAGTCAAGAAGAGGATGATTAGATTCAAACCTAGGACTAGATGCCAAATACAATCCTTTTGTTACTGCATTATGCAGCTTCTAAAATATTTAATACTTCCATCCTAATGAATTACTATGGACTTTGCTTCATCAATCCATGTCAGCCATAACCAGTGTGAGAGCAATAAACTCAGAATTTGAAAAACTAGAAAGTTTCCTCTTACTGGAATCCTTTAAAGGAAAGGCCATAGGTATTTAGTAAGGTATTACAAAAAGGAATTTCTGATTTAGATATAGATTAAACCTGAGATAACCTGAGAAATCACTTTCAACTCAAATAGGTTTTATGACATAATGATCGTTGTTTTAGACTTACCTTTGCCATCGATTAACCTTGGTTGAGTCACAACATTAATGGGCTTTAATTTCCTCACCTGTACCATAAAATGGATGTGAGGATCAAATGAAAAAAAAATGTAAGTGAAAGTATCTTTTCATCTTTGACTCATAATATACAGGTATTTGATTATTATTTTTGTTATTTTCCAATTAATTCTTTCTTCCAATAGTTCATCAATGTAACAAGGTTACTGAGGGTCTCTGGATTTATGGAAATAGAGTGAAAACACTGGTCAATTTAGCTAAGTTTGAAGGATTTTGAAGATGTGTATGGAGCCATATGAAGACCAATTAGAAAGTTATTCATGAAAAGGTTAAGCACTAGAGACTGACCATTAAGAGGTGAATTTTCTTGTCTCTGGCAATCCTGTAAAGGCATAGAGCTATCTGACCTTTGACAATGGAAAATGTAACCATGTTAATAAGTTTTTGAAAAAATTTTATCATAAAAGTATTATTTTTAATAAATGCATAGGGATGTCAGTCCAGCAGCAAACTATCCAGCTTCATACATATACATATATGTATATATATCATATATATATGATTTAATAGTAAGAAAATGAGTATTTCATTTTGGCATGGGAAAGTTGTAGAAATTGCAGAAATGAATTTCATGTGAGTTTAATTCAATTCCATATTAGTAGACAAATATTGCCTGAATTTCAAATATTTTGGGGGGAAATGGAATAACTCAGTGTTCAATGTTATGTACTTGTCTATGGGGTGGTTCAGTACTGGTCAAAAGATTGGTGGTAGGACCTCTAATGTGTAGAAGATGATAGTAGAAGCAGAGAATAGCTCAGGATTGACTGATTAGTTGATATCAAGGTTATACTCTTCAGAATTAGAATAATTTCATAATCACAACTGATATGACCATAAGACTTAAGTATTACAAAATGCATTCAATAAATTCTCATTTCAATCTTGTAAAATCCTATGGTTGAGTCCTATAAATATTGGTATCCACATTTTGCCACTGTTGAAACTGAACAGGAGAGCAGTTTAGTGACTTGGCAAGCTAGTGTCTGAGTTCTAATTCCAATTTTGGTCTCCCAGATCCCAATGGCTCTGTGGAAAACTACCTTTCAATCCATTAATTGATATCAAAGCTCATTTAAGTGGATATTGCTTTCATTACTAAAGATTCCAACTCATTTATACCTTTCTTTCAAAATGATTTTTTTCCTTCCACAATTCTCCCTTTGAAGATCTGACCAAAATATTGGGAGGGCTTCCCCCTCCCAAACTAATCTTATATGAGAACAACATTCAGACTGTTCCTGTGTTATTCATGCCGTGTCCCATGATTGAGTCAACACATTTTCTAATCATTAATTTCCTGTTATAAGAATTGCAACTTTTCTTGAGCATAAGTTTTCCCTGGAAATATGCTACAGTCTATTTAATCCATTTTGCCTCTCTCCATTGTCATTCAGGGCATGTAGAGTTTTACATCTGAATCCAGAATGATAGTAAAAGAGAGAGAGGAAGAAAGATAGAATCTTAGAAATCAGAACTTCATCAGTTAAGATTTCAGGCAGGAATGGTAGATTCTACAGTTGCTGCTGAAGAAGAAATCTAGCTAAACATATCTATCTATTGGAGGCAAAAATTTAGTCAAGACATTTGGTGGATCAAATTATTGGCTGAGAAATCATACCTAATGAGACATGTGAAGCCCAATGTGGATTAACTCCACTTAACAATGGAAGAAAATATTCAACACACAAATTGCATTCTTCAAGAAACTTTTTTATGGGCAGTTTTTAAGAGAGAAAAAGTAAATGAAAGTTTACAGTTCCAGAACTGCAAAGTAATATTAGCACAGTGATTTTGCTCACTTGTATCCTTATTTAGTAGTTTCTTGTAATGAATGTACATTTTCCCCCACAGAAGTTAACAGTATTCGTGGAATATGGTTGCACAAGATTTATGTGTGGGTTCTGAGGTATTTTATTACTTTCTTTAATTTATGAGTACTTTCATTATAATTATTTCTTTTGCCTTATTGCTAAGCAGATGAATATCTCTGTAATCTATAAACATGATCATTATGGATGACTAGTTGCATAAATAGAAATACAGAAGCTGAGCCTTTCTTAATAGCAAGAATGGCAAAGAAGTAGATTCTCTCACAATTGAGTAAAATCTTAGAATTCTGTGGAATCCAAGAGTAATCAGGTGGCAGAGGCAGTCCATCTTTGGAAATCCACATCTCCTGTTGTGAAGACATGTGAAATAAGTGAACAAGAGGATTTCTGCATTCCCAGTTGAGGAGTGTGAGGCATATTAATGTCAGCAGACATCAACAACTTTTGATATTTTATTGGATTGGTTATCCAATTCAATATCACAGTCTATAAAAGAAACATTTAATCAATTTTGCTTTTCTCGTACCCAATGTTGGAATGATTTATTTATTTTTAAGTCACCACAAGAATATTTATAGTACCACACTATATTTCAGTGGGAAAAGCCCAGTTTATGTGATTAATCATTAAGTGAGTAAAATATTGGCCAGATCAGTAGGGTGAGCTTAGTTATATTTGAAAAAAAAGGTAAATAATTAGATATAAATTAGATATAAGTAGAGAAATAGATATGATATCTCTAAATAACAAGGTGAAAATGAGCAGAATAGGTAAGTGGAGAATAATAGAATCTCATGGAGGAGGGCATAAATATATTTTAGCCAATTCAATAGTTACTGAATGTGAAAGAGAACTTTATTCTTATACCTGAAAGTGAGGGTTGAGCCCAACCTAACTTGATTGTAATACCATTTCTCCCATGATTTAACCTTATTCTCCTTACGAACAGTGTTTAAATGTTTAAAATTCACAAATATCATGTCTAATCTCAAAGGGAAAACACCTAGAAGTACTTCAAATCTGAGATTAATTATTATAATTGAAAATAAAATGGCAGAATTAAATCAATATTATCTAGAATTAACTGACTGGATTAATCCCTTTTCCTCCAGAATATCTTGTCAACTCAGAAATGATTAATGAATTTGATTCTGTTTCTCACACCATCTTGTAACTGTAGCCTCAAAAACAGGTCATCTACTTGATAATTACTATTTCCCACTTTTCTAACTGTGTTTCTCTGTCTCTTTCTAATACACACACACACACACACACACACACACACACACGTGCAATTTCTCTTGGGATGAGATGGAGAGTTGGCAAACCCATAAGATACTGGGGCAAATTATCCTAGAATAAGTCGTCTATACTTATATTATCACTAAGTCAAATGATAACTTATATAAATTATGTTGAAATATAATTATTTTTTTAAACTGAGACTAGAAATTAGCCCTCTTACATGAGCAGATTTGCTATTAGAAGTATTATGTTAAATGAAGCCAGTAAAACATGGTGTTAATTACAGGATAAAGTGGTGTGAACAAGAATAGTGGATAACTTGATTAATTCACAGAGGTCCATAGTAGTGTTAATTCTAAGGTAGATGAATCAAGGAAAACCAATTCCAATCTGGAAACAAAGAAAGGTAATTCAGTGCTTAAATGATTTGAGTAGAAGCAGGGGGAGGTCATTCAGGAGATCTGGATAAAGGGAGCAGGAAAGAGCATAAACAAAGGCTAAGTGTGAGAAACAAACAGGAGGGCACAGAAATGATATTAATAATGTCTAAATCAGAATTGGGGGATTAAGGGTGGGAAAAGTTGTTTAAATAATTCGAGTGAAATTAGATTCTGGCTCTTTGGTCAATGAAAAGTGATAATAACTGTCAGGAAATATTAAGCTGTAGGAAATCTAGAGTAGATGATGAACAAGGCAACTGGCTAAGTACATAGTGGATAGGGTTAAACTTGGAGTCAGGGGAAAAGAAAATGAATTTGAGGACTGCCTCATTGTAGCTATGTGAAAATGGCAATTCTCAGTTTCCTCATCTGTAAAATGGTGATAATAATAGCACCTGATTCATGGAGGCTTTGTGAGGGTTATATAGGATAGACAATATATATAAAGTGATTTACAAACCTTAGCAATGATTAACAATATTAATTATTATTACCCATGTGTGCTCAGATTTAATGATATAATGATCTCTGCTAAAACAGCTTTATATTCTTTTATAATGTCTTGATGTCTATATAACTTAAAATGTCTATAAGAACCTACGGGATCCCTCCTCACTGCAATTCTTATAGTCCTTTGGTCTTTGACCTATAAACCAGGAGTAGGAAGAAAAGGGATCAAAATCTGTACCTGCTTTTCTTTTCTTTTTTTTTTCGTCCTACTAAATCAATGGGACTTTCCACTGCTAAGGAAACGTTAGCAAACCAGAGTATACAAAAACTCCAAGCAAAATTCACCTTTGCAGAACTGATTCTCTAACAAACCCTTCTTCTTTTTCAAAAGGAAAGTGATCATAGACATGCCCAGCCTAGTAACTCTCCACTCATACAGAACCCCTGCTTGCAATTCACCTAAATACATCCAATTAATTGGAGAGGAATCACATCCTACCTTTAAGACTGAAATAAAACTCCTAGCATAGGGGTAGTGCTTCGCTATAGACTCTGCTACCTCCTCACTGACAGTTATTCTACAAAAAAAAGAACTCAGGCTCCTTGTTGTTACTAGTTAACAAATCATATAAATACTTCAAAAAATGGAATAAGGACTCACAATAATTTTTTTAAGTTTTCCTTATGTCCTAGAATCCATAAATCTATGCTAATTATCAGTGAGACAGAATATTGGTAAGTACTAGGCAAAGGGGGCTAAGTGATTTGTCTAGGGTCACAAAGCTAGTCAGATTTGAACACAGATCTTGACTCCAATCTAACCTCTCTATTCATTGAACTATTTGGCTATCCCAAAATTATTTTTTTAAAGTATCCTAATTAAAATTTTTGCTATATGTGTCATATTTGGCAGTACAACTATAATATACAGGAATTAGTGGGTTCCAAGTTATCTGCATAACTAAATGTTTGGAAACAATAGCCTATAACCTCTTGTATGGTTTCCATATCTGTTATTACTCAGTTCTCTCTTCTCTGAACTTATCCGGTTTGGCAATGTATAGTGTATTTTATTTTATTTTATTTTAAATTTTATTTAGTCAATTTAGAACATTATTCTTTGGTTACAAGAAGCGTATTCTATCCCTCGCTCCCAAACCCAACCCTTCCCATAGACCACGCACAATTCCACTGCATATTACATGGGTCCTTGAGCAGAACCTATTTCCATGCTGTTAATGTTTGCACTTGGATGTTCATTCAGAGTCTACATCCCCAACTATATCCTCATCGACCCATGTATTCAAGCAGTTGTTTTTCTTCTGTGTTTCTACTCCCACAGTTTTTCCTCTGAATGTGGATAGTGTTTTTTCTCATAGATTCATCTGGGTTATTCAGGATCACTGCATTGCCACTAATGGAGAAGTCCATTATATTTGATTGTACCACAGTGTATCAGTCTCTGTGTATAATGTTCTCCTGGTTCTGCTTCTTTCGCTCTGCATCAATTCCTGGAGGTTGTTCTAGTTTCCATGGAATTCCTCCACTTTATTATTCCTTTTAGCACAATAGTATTCCATCACCAACATATGCCACAATTCGTTCAGCCATTCCCCAATTGAAGGGCATCCCCTCATTTTCCCATTTTTGGCCACCACAAAGAGTGCAGCTATGAATATTCTTGTACAAGCCTTTTCCCTTATTATCTCTTTGGGTTACAAACTCAGCAGTGCTATGGCTGGATCAAAGGGCAGACAGTCTTTTAGTGCCCTTTGGGCATAGTTCCAAATTGTCCTGCAGAATGGTTGGATCAATTCACAACTCCACATCACCTCCAGCATTCATTACTTTCCATTGCTGTCATGTTAGCCAATCTGCTAGGTGTGAGATGATACCTCAGAGTTGTTTTGATTTGCATTTCTCTGATTATAAGAGGTTTAGAGCACTTTTTCATGTGCTTATTAATGGTTTTGATTTCTTTAATTGAAAATTTCCTATTCATGTCCCTTGCCCATTTATCAATTGGAGAATGGCTTGATTGAACAATTGATAACTCTTTACTAATTTGAGTAATTAGACCTTTGTCAGAGGTTTTTGTTATGAAGATTGTTTCCCAATTTAGTACTTCCCTTCTAATTTTGGTCCATTGATTTTGTTTGTACAACGCCTTTTTAATTTGATGTATTCACAATTATTGATTTTACATTTTGTGATTATTTTTTTACTTTTGCTTGGTTTTAAAATATTTTCTTTCCCAAAGGTCTTACATGTATACTACTCTGTGTTCATCTAATTTACTGATAGTTTCCTTCTTTATATTCAGCTCATTCACCCATTCTGAATTTATCTTGGTGTAGGGTGTGAGGTGTTGATCCAAACCTAATCTCTCCCATACTGTCTTCCAATTTTCCCAGCAGTTTTTATCAAATAGTGGATTTTGGTCCCAAAAGCTAGGATCTTTGGGCTTATCATATATTGTCTTGCTGAGGTCACTTACTTAAAGTCTATTCGACTGATCCTACTTTCTGTCTGTTAGCCAGGACCAAATTGTTTTGAAGACCACTGCTTTATAGTATAGTTTGAGATCTGGTACTGCAAGGCCACCTTCCTTCGCATTTTTTTTCTTCCCTGGATATCCTTGATCTTTTGTTCTTCCAAATGAACTTTGTTATGGTTTTTTTTTCTAATTCAGTAAAAAGGGTTTTTGGTTGTTCAATGGGTATGGCACTAAATAAGTAAATAAGTTTCGGTAGGATAGTCATTTTTTATTATGTTAGCTCTTCCTACCCATGAGCAGTTTATGTTTTTCCAATTGTTTACATCTAGTTTCAATTGTGTGGAAACTGTTTTGTAGTTGTATTCATATAGTTCCTGTGCTTGTCTCAGCAGATTCCTAAGTATTTTATATTGTCTAGGGTGATTTTTAAATGGAATTTCTCTTGCTTATGACTTATGTAGTTTTATTTTGTATCCTGCAATTTTGTTCAAGTTGTTGATTATTTCCACTAGCTTTTTGGTTGATTCTCTAGGATTCTTTAAGAAGACCATCATATCCTCCACAAAAAGTGACAGCTTGGTCTCCTCCTTGCCAATTTTAACACCTTCAATTACTTTTTCTTCTCTAGTTGCTATTGCTAGTCTTTCTAGTACAATTTTAAATAATGGAATTGATAATTGGCATCCTTGTTTCACTCCTGATCTTATTGGGAAAGCTTCTAGTTTATCCCCATTGCAGATGATGTTTGCTGATGGTTTTAGAAATATACTGTTTATTATTTTTAGGAAAGGCCCTTCTATTCCTATGTTTTCTAGTGTTTTCAATAGGAATGGGTGCTGTATTTTATCAAAAGCTTTTTCTGTATCTATTGAGATAATAATGTGATTTTTGTCAATTTGCTTGTTAATATGATCAATTATGAGGATAGTTTTCCTAACATGGAACCATCCTCACATTCCTGGGATAAATCCCACCTCATCATAAGTAATAACCCTTATGATGACTTTTGGGAATCTTTTTACTAGTATTCTATTTAAGATATTTGCATCTATGTTCATTAAGGAGACTGGTCTATAGTTTTTTCTGTTTTTGCCCTGCCTGACTTTGGAATCAGTACCATATTTGTGTCATATAAAGAATTTAGTAGAACTCCTTCTTTGCTTATTATGTCAAATAGTTTGTATAGTATTGGGATTTGATATTCTTTGAATGTCTGATAGAATTTATTTGTGAATCCATCTGTACCTGGTGATTTTTTCTTAGGGAGTTCTTTGATGGCTTGTTCAATTTCTTTTTTTGAAATGGGGTTGTTTAGGTATTCTATTTTTTTCTATTAATCTAGGAAATTTATGTTTTTTGTATTCATCCATATCATCTAGATTGCCATATTTGTTGCCATATATTTGAGCAAAATAATTTTAATGATTGCCTTAATTTCCTCTTCATTGGAGGTGAGGTCTCCCTTTTCATCTACGATACTGTTTATTTGGTTTTTTCTTTCCTTTTTTTAAATTAGATTGACCAATACTTTGTCTATTTTGTTTATTTTTTTCAAAATTCCAGATTCTAGTCTTATTTATTAGTTCAATAGTTCTTTCACTTTCAATTTTATTAATTTCTCCCTTAATTTTTAGGATCTCTAATTTAGTTTTCATCTGGAGATTTTTGATTTGCTCACTTTCAAGTTTTTTAATTTGCATGTCCAATTCATTAACCTCTGCCCTCCCTAATTTGTTAATATATGAACTCAAGGATATAAATTTCCCCCTGAGTACTGCTCTGGCTGCATCCCATAGACTTTGAAATAATGTCTCATCATTGTCATTTTCTTCAATGAAATTATTGTTTCTACTATTTGTTCTCTAACCAATTTTGGAGAATCATATTATTTGATTTCCAATTAATTTTTGATTTGCCTCTCCATGTACCTTTACTGATCATTATTTTTATTGCCTTATGATCTGAAATGGTTGCATTTATTATTTATACTTTTTTGCATTAGTTTGCCATGTTTTTATGTCCTAGTACATGGTCAATCTTTCTGAATATACCATGTCCTGCTGAAAAGAAGGTGTATTCCTTTTTGTCCCTATTTATTTTTCTCCATATATCTATTAACTCTATTTTTTCCAAGATTTCATTCACATCTCTTTCCTCTTTCTTATTTATTTTTTTAATTGATTTATCTATATTTGATAGTGGTAAGTTCAGTTGTCCCACTAGTATAGTTTTAGTATCTATTTCCTCCTTCAAGACTTCTATTTTCTCCTTTAGAAATTTGTATGCTATACCATTTGGTGCATACATGTTGATTGCTGATATTTCCTCATTGTCTATACTGTCTTTTATCAGGATGTAGTTAACTTTCCTGTCCCTTTTAATCAGATCTATTTTTTACTTTGTCTTGGTCAGATATCATGATTGCAACTCTTGCCTTCTTTCTATCAGTTGAGTCCCAATAGGTTTTGCTCCAACATTTAATTCTAACCTTGTGAGTGCCTATCCACCTCAAGTGTGTTTCTTGGAGACAATATATGGTAGGATTTTGATTTCTAATCCACTCTCTCATTTCTTTTCATTTTATGGGTGAGTTCATCCCATTCACTTTCAAAGTTATGATTGCCACTTGTGTATTCCCCAGTATTTTGATATCCTCTCCTATTTGTGTCCTTTCTTCTTTTGCTATATCCTTTTAAATCAGTGCTTTTCTTTTAATAAGTCCCCTTAATCCCCACCCTTAATAAGCTTCCCTTTCTCCCCATTCCATTTTTGTTCCCTTCTTATTTTTTCATGGACTAAATTCCCTCCCCCCTTTCTTTCCCTTCCTTTTTGTACTCCCTGCCCACCTATCTCCCCTTATTTTTCCCTTCTTACTTTCCCTGTAGGGTAAGGTAGAATTCAATACCCCAATGGATCTAGATGCTCTTCCCTCTCAAAACTGATTTCACTCAGAGTAAGGTTAAAGTATTAACTAAATTAGCAATCTCCTCCTCTTATTCTTATAAGAGTATTCTTCCCCTCCCCTTCCCATGTTTATATTTGTGAGATAAAAAGTATCCTATTTATTTTATTCCTTCAAGTATCTCTTGGTGCCATCTTCAATCCCCTCTCCATTTTTCTTTTTTCTTTTTTGCATATCATCTTATAGCACTTATTACCCCAATATCTTCCTGTGAATGACTCCTCTAATTACTATAATAGTGAATATAATTTTGAGAGTTACAAATAACATTCCCCATATACTAATATAAATAATTTGATCTTATTGAAGCTCTTAAAGTAGAGAGTTTGAATGTAAAAAAATCCCCTTTTCCCTCTCTTTCTTATTTATCTTTTCATGTTTCTCTTGATCTTTGTGTTTGAATATCAAACTTTCCACTTAGTTCTGGTCATTTCATTACAAATACTTGGAAATTTTCTATTTTGTTGAATGCCCATACTTTTCCCTGGAAGTATATAGTCAGTTTTGATGGATAGGTGATCCTTGGTTGAAGACCCAATTCCATTGCCTTTCTGAATATCATATCCCATGTCTTGTGGTCCTTTAGTGTATAAGCTGCCAGATCTTATGTAATCCTGATTGGTGCTCCTTGTTATCTGAATTGTCTCTTTTTGGCTTCTTGTAAAATTTTCTTCTTAGCTTGGGAGCTCCTGAATTTGGCAAATATATTCCTGGGAGTTGTGTTTTGAGGATTTAATGTAGAGGGTGTTCTATGAATTCTTTCAAGGTCTATTTTGCCCCCTTGTTCAAGAACATCAGGGCAGTTTTCTTGAATAATTTATTGTAGTATGATGTCAAGATTTCTGTTTATTTCTGGGTTTTCAGGTAGACCAATGATTCTCAAATTGTCTTTTCATGCTCTGTTTTCCTGATCCATCATCTTGTCAGTGAGATATTTTTATGTTTTCTTCAATTTTGTCAGTCTTCTGACTTTGCTTTATTAATTCTTGCTGTTTTGCAAGTTCATTGGCTTCTAATTGACTAATTCTTGTCTTTAAAGACTGTTTTTCCATTTTAGTTTGGTCTATTCTGCATTTTGTGGCTTCCAGCTGTTTTTCCAATTGGGAGTTCTTGTCCTTTAAACTGTTGTTTTCTTTTTGAATTATTTCCCACTTTTATTGCCAGAAATCTCCCATCTTTTTGATAAGCTCCAATTTAAATTCTTCAAGAGTTTTTGGACAATTTCCATTTTTTGGGAGGTTTTGGTGCATTTATTTGTATTTCCTCTGTAGCCTGCATTTTTCCTTCATAAAAATTATCCAGGGTCAACCCCTTCATTTCGTTTTTCTTGGCGTTGGGAAGTTGTTGTTCCTGGGCACTGTTTGCCATTACTGTGATGGTTTTCCCCTCCATTTCTATTTAGAAATATGAGTTATATGGACAGGCTTTCTGTGTATGAAGCTAAGGAACAAGGATTTTGGCTGAGGCCAGCTTTTGGGTCTCTGCAGCTTCTGCTATTTTCTGCTCCTCTCTGTGCTGTCTCCCTGCTGGCTCCCACGGTCTACACTCCTCAGCCTGCTGGGGCCTCAGGTCTTGCTGCTCTCAGTGGTAGGTCCTCGGTGGTTTTAGCCAGCTTCTGAGGACCCAGAAGTGCCCCTCACTCACTCCAGAGGTGCCCCTAACTCACTCACAGATTCTAGTGCATGCTGGCTCTGACTCTGGCTCTGTCGGTGGGGTGGGGGAGGGTGGATCAGCTCACATTTTGGTGGAAACTTTTTCACTCTCTTATGGTGTGGAAATGCACAAATCCCATGTACCTTCAATGCTGTGCCCTACTGTAGAATCCTTTCATTCATATGAATTTGGGGTGGGTTTTTTTAGCTTTTTGAGGTAGTCTGTATCAGTAGGTGGTGAGGAGAAGAAGAGTCCTGCATCTAGACTGCTGATATGTTTACCCGAAAGTCTCCTATAGTGTGTTTTAAATGAATGATAATTGAAAAAAAGAATAGTGAAGACAGTTAATCAAAATAGGTATACTGCCCATGTATGACAATGTATGTTTCATTCTATAATTAATGGTTTCATCTTCTTAAGTATTATTTCTACTTCTTCATGTAGCACACCAGGAACAGACTTGTTAGAATCCAAATGTAATTCATTTTGTTATGTCCAATGATAAAAAATACATGGCTTTAGAAGCACTGAGGAGGAAAAATAGACACTGATTCTAGATTCAGGGACCCTATTTCAAATTCCTCCTTAATTGTTCCTTATCTCCTCCCAACTGACGACTATCTTTGTGACCAAGTAGAAAGTTTCAAACTCGTTGACACTACTTCACTTCCCTCAAGTGTAAGCTGATGGGATAGGAATAGATGGTCCATTGTGCATTTAGACATTTAACGTCATGTATATCCTTCCTAAAATATAATGTCTAAAATTGAATGTAGTACTCCAAATGTAGGCTAACCATTAAAAAAATATGACAGGAATGAAGATTTTTCATTCCAATATTTCTTTATATATGTTTCTGAAATGCATTCTTTGATTCCCTAGCCTAGAAGATCAAATCTATAGAGAAAATTACGGGTGTGAACAGTCTTCCAGATTTCATTTGACTTGATCTGTACAACCCTGAGAGGTAAATGTTAATATGACCTTCCATTTTACATATAAGAAATTGAAGCTTGAAGTGGGGAGGGTGGTAGAGTGGTTAGGAGACTTACCCAGGAACAGAGTCAGTAAGAGTTTAAGGCAGGAATGGAACTCCAGTCACCTTGACTTCTTATCTGTCACTCTATTCACTCCTCCCCAGCTGTTTCTTAAACATAAGATGCTAGATCTAACTCCAGATTTTCTCCATTATTCAAAGTCATCATCGGCATGACAGCAGCATCATACTTTAAGTTGTTTTTGTTTTTGTTTTTGTTTTTTGCCAAGATCTCATAGGATGGATTCTGTACCTATTTTTATAATTTCCATTTGACATATCAGAAATCTGGGGTTCAAGGAGGTCACATGAATTTCCTAGGGCTACAGAATTACTTTCAAAGGTAAAATCCAAGTCCAAATCTTCCTAACTCCAATTAAGTATAATACTGTAGTTACTGTGGGTGCTACTTGATTATGAGTGTGCTATTGTATTATGAGGCCATGTAATTTTATGTATGGATTATTATGTAGTTCCCATCACCATAGACATACACACACACACACACACACACACACACACAAAGCAAAACAAAACAAACAAACAAAGAAAAACGTGTTCCAGCTTATATTTCATCTCTGACCCCATCTATTTCCAAAGTCTTTGGTGGAATATATTTTCCCCTCACTGGAGCTCTTGGAAGCCTTATCTCCTTTAAAGACTTAATTCAGGTCCTAATTTCTCTATAAAGGATTCTCAAATCAAATTATATTTGGTCAATCAGGTTCAAATTCTGAGTAGGTTTGGTATACAAGGCAGGAATTTATTCTAAAAAAGAAAGGTTGATTTTTTTTAAATGTTCTATTTTTTATCTTTCTCTATGACATTCCATATCTGATACTGTACTGTTATCTCCTTAGTTCTTCATATGTAGCCTGGAATTGTGGTTTATGACTGTGATCCCTGGCACTAGGGGTTGACTTGAGGTTGATGATTACTTTAGCTCAGGGCTTATGAGCAGGAGACTAAAGCTGACTGAGTTTCTATTCAAATCTTAGAACAATATCATGAGGTCCCTGCCACTCAGGTGCTCCAGGATGTTTAAGAAGGAGCAAGTTGGGGGGCAACTGGGTACTTCAGTGTATTGAGAGCCAGGCCTGGAAACAGGAGGTCCTAGGTTCAAATCTAGCCTCAGACACTTCCTAGCTGTGTGACCCTGGACAAGTCACTTAACCCCTATTGCCTAGTCCTTACTACTCTTCTGCCTTGGACCCAATATACAGTATTGATTCCAAGATGGAAGGTAAAGGTTTAAAAAACAAACAAACAAACAAACAAAGGGAGCGATTTGGTGCCTGATCACATGGTTTGATAGAGATATGATTGGGGATGTAGACCCTAAGCAATCACCCTAATGCAAATATTAATAATATGTAAATAGGTCTTGATCAATGACATGTAAAACTCAGTGGAATTGCTCATTGGATATAGGAGGGGAGTGGGAGGAGAGGAGGGAAATAACATGAATCATGTTACTATGGAAAAATATTCTAAATTAAATGTTTCAAATAAAAAAAATAAAAGTAAGTTGACCCTCGTTGAGAAATTGAGTAAATCAAAACCTCCATGAGATGGGGCTTATGAAAATTGACACTGAACATTGAGTTTGTATTAGATAGAAAACCAAGGCTGGAAAAAAGCCCCAATAAAATTAAATTAATCAATGAATAAATAAAAACAAAAATCTTACATGAGCAGTCTGTCCCTGAACAAGGGCATCTTGATTCTGTAAGTTTATGATTTCCAGAGGTGAAGGTATAGCTCCTAGTGATGAAGGCTTTGAAGGCTACCATATCAGTCAAACATTTGTGGTTATTCAATCATTTCCAACTCTTTGTGCCCAAATTTGAGGTTTTCTTGGCAAAGATCTGGAATGTTTTGTCATTTTCTTCTCAAATTCATTTTCTAAACTAAAGCAAAAAAAGTATAAGTGACTTGCCCTTGATGAAGTGTTTGAGGGCAGATTTGAACAGTCAGTCTTCCTGACTCCAATCCCCTAAGCTCTATCTCTATCCATTGTACCACCCAGAAGCCCTAACAAGGACTCAGGTGAGAGTGATTTGTATGGGCAGAGGTTGGAAAAAAGAAAAATCACCTTTAGGAATTAAGATGAAAAGGTGTCAAACCAGCTTAGATTCTCATTAGAGTTAGTGTATATGGCCAGTATATGTTTGTTTGTTTTAAAATATGCCTTTTGTTAGTCCTTTTTTTCTTTTAACAATTACTTTTGTCATTTCACAATGAAAAGCTCTTGCCATTGATTAAAATGTCCCTCATGGCAAAGAGACACAGTTAAGGAAGAACAAAACAAACCCCCAAATTCATTATTGTTGACAATCTATACTGCTCCTAGAGTCCACCACCCCTCTGAAGAGAGAAGGAAGGCACATTTCACTGTCTATCCACTGCTGTTAAAATCAGTCACTACTTTGATCAGATCTGTCTTTCAGAGTTCTTTTCTTTTGATTTATTTTGGTCACTCAGGAATTGCTTTTCTGTTTCTGCTTACTGACACAGTTGCCAGGAAGGCTAGAGGCTATGTCATGAATCAGAGGCAAGAGTGAGTCAATAGATGGGGCAGTATCATACATTGATTAACAAGCAGAAGTCAGGGTCAGAGAAGTGGAAAGAAAGGGTAGCCAGGTGGTACGGTGAATAGAGAAACAGGAAGACTCATCTTACTGAGTTAAAAATCTGGCCTCAGATACTCACTAGTTGAATGACCCTGGGCAAGTTACTTAGCCTGCTTGCCTCAGTTTCCTCTTCTGGACAATGAGCTGGAGAAGGAAATGGCAAATCATTCCAGTATCTTTGCCAAGAAATCCTCATATGGAGCCATGAAGAATCTCATGTAATTGAACAACAACAAAAGTGAAAAGAAGGTTCTGGGATCAGAATTAGGATTAGCATCAGAGATCATTATTAATTTTGTTTGTTAGTTTTAGTGCCTGTGAGTAGGTACTTTGTAGTTGGAAGTGACCAAATACAGGAATTCAGACCAGAAAGTGGTCTAATCTTGTTAAGATGGTTCCCTCATTCTCACTGAAGAAGACTGTAATTCCCATAGCTTAAAACCTCTGTCTTGAGCCCATGCTAGGAAAGATTCAAAACATAAAAGTTGAATAACATGCCCTCCATTTCTTCTGTGCAAGAATTGTTACCTAATTTTTCTTGGGGTTCTGTTTCATGCCCATTGAAGCAATAGATGAGTCATAGAACTGATGGTATATTCTTTTGAATCATTTCATTAGTGAGAAGGATTCTTCCTTCCATGGTGAATTGGAATTAGATATCAAAAAATAATTCTGTGTCAAGATTGGGGAGAAGTTTTGCTTGTTTATTTATTTTTAAGGTCTATTTATTTAATTAATTAATTTTGAATATTTTTCCATAGTAACATAATTCATGTTCTTCCCCTCCTCTCCTCCCACCCCACTTCCATAGCCAAAGAGCAGTTCCACTGGGTTATACATGTGTCACTGATCAAGACCTATTTCCATATTATTAGTATTTGCACTGGGGTGATCACTTAGATTCTACATCCCCAATCATTTCCCCATTGACCCATGTGATCAATCAGTTATTTTCCTTCTGTGTTTCTACTCCCACATTTCTTCCTCTGAATGTGGATTGTGTTCTTTCTCCTAAGTCTTCAAAATGTATGAGGCTCTCCTTGTTTGGCTCCTTTCATTCTGCATCAATTTCTGGAGATTGTTCCAGTTCACATGGAATTCCTCCAGTCCATTATTCCTTTAAGTGCAATAGTATTCCATCACCATCAGGTACCACAATTTGTTCAGCCATTCCCCAATTGGAGGGCATCCCCTCATTTTCTAAATTTTGCCACCACAAAGAGCGTAGCTATGAATAATTTTGTATGAGAAGTTTTATAATTTAAATAGATAATATATTTTTGAAATTGAAATGAATCATATATAATTATAAAGTAATGAAATTCTTGAATAAATTATGTATACCTGATACTGCATCCATTTCTCAATGAATGGTCACAATTATTTTCACAAAAGCATCATCTCAGAGGGTAAACTATGAAATGGTGCAAAACATCTTGCCCTCAAGAAGGATATAAGGACTGAGGATAAGGTGTGTTGGTGGGAGGGTAGGGGGTTGTCACTGGAAAAGAATACATACACAATTTCCCTTGTTTTCCTTCTGAGAACTATACAAATAGTTGCTTGCTCTTTCACATATAGTCCTCTGGAATACTTAAGAATAACGGTCAAGGCTCCACTAAGTCTTCTGTTCTCTTCTCTAAATTAAGTAACTGAAGTTCCTTAAATGGGTCTTCATTTTGCATGGCCTCAACCCTTGGCAGCTTTGCTGGAATGAAGATATACCTTGATGCAAGGGAAGAGGATAGATGGGGAGAGATCTTCCTTGAATATGTACTTCTAGTCCATTGGTTATAATACCAACCACGATTATGTCATGTCTGCATGCTCTTCATGAATTCTTTCAGCTCTAGTTGTCAATGTTTAATATGTAAGAATTCCTGCATTTCAAATAGCGGAAAGCTTTCCATCACTAGCATACCAAACACCCAGGCAACAGGGATTTGAGGATTTCTTGTCTTTTGACAAAACATTATACTTTGGCATAGTCGAAATTACTTATACATATTAAATAAATATTACCAATTCAGTGACAGCAGGATAATGCATAATATGTGCTAAGCTATGCAACTTTGAATATTTATTACATTTTCTGTAAACACTGTAAAAGTCTCGTTTTGATGTGAAACTACCCTGGAGCACTCTAGGCAGACAGTGAAAGGAAAGCCAGACGTAGCCCTGTTGAACTCCTGTCTCTTATCCTGTCTCTTTATTTATCTGAAAAGCTTTGAACAAAGACCATGCATGGGTCTCTTTCACCTGACTAGTAACACTTCTCTGTCACCAGGGCTGGATGTCACAGTCAAGTTGAACTCCCTCCCTCTCTCTGCTTTATCCCCAATGCCTTGTCATTTGTCAAATTCTGTTGATTCTGATGGTAAATATTACCTCTCTTCTGTCTCTACTTTTATGATCTAGCCTGGATGGTTTAATGGCCTCAAGTCTCTAGCATATCCTACCCAATAGATCAGAAATGCTTTAGGAGAATTATGATGTCTTAGAGATATGGCAAATTATTGAAACAAAGATCCTAGGTTGATTTTTTGTTAAATTCAATGGTAAACATTGAACATGTTATTTCCCTGCTCAAAATCTTCAATAGATCCCAAAGTAAAGGGCATCATCATCATCATCATCATCATCATCATCATCATCATCATCGTCATCTCCTGCTTATCATCATTAATTACATTTCTATAGCATTCTAAGGCTTACAAAACACATTAAAATATTTTTTTCTCATCTTATCCTCACAGCAACACTTGGAGGTAGGTGCTGTTAATATCTCCATTTTGCAGAAGAAGGAGCTGAGGCCATCAGAGACCAAGTGACTTGCCAAGATCATACAACTTCTAAATATTTGACTATAGATTTGACATGAGGGCTTTTTTGTTCCATATCCAATACACGAGGCAAGGGGCCATCTTCATTTGTATTCCTGGGCAAGATACAAAAACTGAAGTTTCCTTATGTGTTCCTGTTATGTGGAGGCATGAACTCATCCTTAAAATTCAGGAAACCATTAACTTGTCAGTCTACAGTTAGATCAAATTTTGGGAAGCTTCAAGTCAAATCCTTCTGAGTTACAGATGAAGAAGCTGACAATCAGGGAAGTTAAATGCTTGTTCAGACTCACAAAGATATAAAATGATTCACACCCTAACATTGTATGACATAATAAAATAAACCCTTTTTATGTTGTGGACAATAGCATTTTCTAGAATATATATATATATATATATATATATTTACATATATATAATACACATATATTTATAAAAATAGCAATATATGTATAATACACTAATACATATTACCTTTTATATGTATTTACTAAGATAGTAATATATGTTCATGTATAATGCATTAATATATAATATATTATATATAATAGTAAATAAAATATGTACCTTATTATGTTTACCCCAACACACCTCTAGGTTATCACCTAAGACAATTCCTAATTCACCACAATGTGGATCCACATTGCCTTCTGAATAAAGTAAAACTGCCTCATCTTGACATTGAAAACAAACTACAATTTTTGCCTTTGTAACCTTCTATCCCATAGTGCCATTTCGTGAATATAGTGTCACAAACTGGATTTCTTTGTGTTCCCCAAATTTCTAATTCCATGATTTCTTCCATTCTTTTTTAAAGCAGAAATTCTTGGATGAGAGTGTATGAGTTTAATGGAAACTTTTGACAATCTTTTGAGGCCATTGGATCCCTTCTCTGAATCAGAATTGATTCCTCCATTCATATTTGGAGGAAATGCTAAGGTTTAGTTTGAGATTAGTGCAATTAAAGATAAATATATACATTACATATACATATATATCTTTTCAGCCAGATTTACAGACCCACTTTTTAGGAGTCCCTCTTCTTTATTCCTGGAATATCTTTCCATGTCATTTGTTATTCTACCATCTTGCAGACATCACCTACTTTCAAAAATCTTTCCCGAATCGTTTTTGATCAACAATACATGTAAAACCCAGTGGAATTGCTCATTGGCTATGGGAGGGGAGAGGGAGGAAAGGAAGAAAAGAACACAAATCCTGTAACCATGGAAAAATATTCTAAATTAATTAATCAAATAAATAAAAAAAATCTTCCCCAATGTTTTCATCTAGAAGTCACCTCTGCTTCTTATATGCTTATATGCTTCTTATGGCCTGATGTAGCACTATTGTCTATATCATTCCAATGTAATACTTATTTTATTTTGTTATATGTGACATCTTCCAACTTTTTCCTCTCTGTACCTTCCCCATTCATTCTCTTGGTATAGATTTTTGCATATGGTGAGTGCTCACTTAATATCCATTATTGTTGCTTAACAGATAGTGGAACATTCCAGGTTAGCCTTGCAATCACAAGGATTAAAGGGGACTGAAGGGTCAGTCAATTTAGAATCACCCTTAATTCAACTCTGCCCCTTCCTGGTTTGAAATTCTTATCATTAATACTTAAACAATGCACAGAGGAGAGCAGAAGGGATTTCTTGAAGGAACAGAAGCATGTTGTGTTGATCCTTTCAAGTTCAAGTAAATATAAACCATGTTTTGTGAAGGTATACATACTTGAGATCCATGCTTTCATGTGCATTCTTTTCTTTCTTTCTTTTTTTTTGCATTTGAAAATATTCATGTTTCTTGATGTTTTTCAAGTTTATAGCAAAAAAAAAAATAAAGGTAAATATGACCATTGATTCATACCAGAAATGGAGATATTGTCTCCAGAAAATCATTCTTAATTGCATAGTACCTGGTAGATCTTCTCCCATCAGAGTAAGTATATCATGGCTTCAGGATAGTTTAATGCATCAGATTCAAGAACTACTTGGGTCAAAAAAGTAATTTAATGGATAGAGTACAAAGTCTACAGTCTTGAAGACACATTCCTGAGTTGAAATCTGACCTTTGACACTTACTAGCTATTTGACCTTGGACAAGTCACTTAACTCTGTTTGACTCAGTTTCATCATCTATAAAATGAGCTGAAGAATGAAGTGGCAAATCCCTCCATATATCTTTGCCTGAATAGGGTCACAAGGAGTCAGACATGACTGAAACATTGATCTACCACAATGAAAATGAGCTTAGTAGTTCTACTGAGGAATAGTTACAAACTTAAGGCATTTCAAAAGGGAAAATGGGTCACAATCATTGGGTGGTAGAAAGATTTCCAGTAAAATGAACTCTAACTGAAATTTCAGAACAGGAAAAAAAAAGCAAGTCTAGAGTGATTGATGAGTTTATGTATGGAATGAAAAGTAAAGAAATGCGCAGGGGTGACTATATTCTTGTAATTTGTCCTTGGGTGAGTTTTGAAGTTCATATATCAATGAATAAAGTTAAATGCTATTGCCAAGAGAATGAATTTTTGATCATGTCAATTTAGAAATTGCAAGAGACTTTAATGACCATTGAGTCCAACAATTTCATTTTATAATTGTGGAACATAGGTCAAGACAGATAAAGTGACTTGCCTAGGGTCATAAATTTACTAAAGAGAAAGAAGCAGGACTTGATTCTAGGCTACACTCTTGAGATGTTTAGTTATTATTACCAAAATATAGAATCCTAAGTGCTATTGAATTTCAAGGAATTGGGAAAATTCTGGGAAAAGTCACCATGTATATTAGCTTATATTTTCTTGTGATTTTGAGAGCTGTGGAAGGAAGATATATGAAGACAGAAACAGTTTTTCAGAGCATTTTTATATTAAGTTTTAGTCTATCATGAGAATAATTAAGGAGTCAAGACTTTAACTAGGTTTGGAACAAAGTCTTGAGAGTTTTGATTTCAGAAAATTAGGTAACTAAATATTCCCATGATTTTTTCATAATTAAAAAATATATTTTCTAAAAATGAAAAAGCTCAGAACCTTAAAAAGACACCCTTTTTCAACAAAAATAGTTTTGTTCCAACCTACATTTATCCTAAATATACCCATTATCACTCCTCTATCATTCTCTCTTTTAACTCCTCCATCATTCTTGAAGTAACATGAAATCTGGAATCTTCACTTAAAATAGAAGCCATAATTATTGCACAGTAAAAGAAGACTAGTGACAAACTTTGAGTGCATGAAAGATTGAGTTTATAGTTAGAGATAGCGTCTATTTTTACCTGCTTCTGAAAGATGCAAATTAATCATAAGATGTTAGGAAAGTCATTAATGGGATCATAATGATAGGAAATGCACAAAGAAACAGTAGGTTGGAGAAATTAGGGAGTTGGGGAGGGGGGGTAATGTAACTGATGGATGGAGCTTGGAAGCTTATGGTTTCTTCTAATCTTGAGCTTTAAAAATTGCCAGCCTTGTCATGCTAATGAACACACAGCCCTCCCATAGGCTGTTTACTCACACACCTCCCATTATGGCAAGTCATAAAAGTGTTTACCTCCTTTTAAAGGTTAATGATCCCGAAATGTTTCCAGTTTTCTCTGAACACCAACCCACGTTTTCTAAATGCCAGGCTTTATTGGGCTCTTGCTGATCAGTGTGCCTTTGCAGCCACTTAGGCAGGAACAGGGAAAAGTCTCATAATGTAAACAGGGTAAAACTAAAATGGGCTTTCTCAGGCAGTAGGGAATTCCTCCCTCCCAGAAATCTATTGGGGAAAGGAGAATAACTGCTTGGTTAGGATGTTGTAGAGAGAATTCCTTCTCAGGACAATGTAATATCAGAGGTTCCTTTCCATCACTGAGATTCTAAGAACTCTGGTAAAAACAAGAAAACAAAACCAGTCACCAAAAATTCATTAAACAACCCATATGTGGCAAGCACTGTTCTGGGTGCAAAGGATAGGAAGACGAACTATCAAATGATTCATGCTCCAAAAGAATTTATATTCTAAAGGGGGAAATAAGAAGTTCATAAGTATTAGTAGAATAAACATAAAAATAATGAATACAAATAAATACAAAGTTGGAAAAATATAAGGCTATGGGAAGGCAAAAGTATAGAGGGAGAATCAGGAAAGACTTTTGTAGATGGAAATTACATCATCTAGTGCAAATGTCAATAATATGGAAATAGTTCTTGATCAATAACACATGTAAAACCCAGTGGAATTGTGTGTCAGCTATGATAGGGAGGTGGAGGTAGGGGAGAGAAAGAACAAGAATCTTGTAACCATGGAAAAATATTCTAAATTAATTAATTAAATAAAATTTTCCAAAACTTAAAAAAGAAGGAAATTACATCAAACTAAAGATTGTCTACTTATTATATAATATATAATGTCAGCAAGGCATATGGAAGTGGAAGGAAGAGGGAGAGAGAGAGAGAGAGAGAGAGAGAGAGAGAGAGAGAGAGAGAGAGAGAGAGAGAGAGAGAGAGAATGAGAGAATGACATTATAAATTATTTTCTCTTGTGAACATGGCAGGTTCTCTGTAATTAAACCTTGTCTTAAATACTCCTACTAACCCTTGTGTAAAGCATAGAACATAGAATACTAAAATATATATAGCATTACCTCCAAAGTGTGTGTGTATGTTTGTGTTTGTGGGTAGGTAAGAGAGCTCGCTCACAGTAAAGATGAACTTGACCATGAACTTAACACATAATCTAATTAGAACACAATGTCATAACTTTAGTACATAAATCTCTTCTAAGTTCACTCTACCTTTCTGGCACTCTCTGATCACTTTCAAGATAAAATATCATTGTCCTTGATCTTGAGTTAGGAAGCGTCTCCCTAGTAGATAACGTGGAAAGGAGTGCAGAAATACAATATCGAATTTCTTTCAGACACTAAATATCAAGTTGGATGAGAAAACATCTTTCTATAATCCATTTAAGTATGAGAAGCCTGCAAGATCTAGTTTCAAGCTAGACCCTAAATATAGAAATTAATTCCTTTATATTTATTTAGATATTTGAGTTTCACATCTTTGAGAATTATATTTTAATCAACAGAGGGGAGCTTGGCAAACTAGAATGACTGTATTTAGTTAGCACCTTTTCTAAATTCCATTTGCTTAGTGGTCCTCATTAAACAACTCTTGAAAGCAAAACTGTCCATTTACATTGAATTTCAGTGAACCAAGTGTCCTTACGTTGCCCAGGTGAGAGAGCACTGGCAAAGCAATAGTTTTTGAACAAGAATGTAGACACAGAGTTTTAGAGAGAAAAATAGTAATCTATATAGATCTGGTAGGAAAGTGAGGTATTGTTAACAAATTGGGGTGACACATATTAGTGATGCTGTAGTTTTACAATGCTTATTCATGTAAATTATTCTGCTGTTAAGGGAGAATATGGAATCTAAGTGATTTTTAGTCTATGTGCAAGATTTGGAACTGAGTGAAAAAATCATTTGTTGGTGGCTCAGAAGACCCACATTGTAGTACAGGCTTTTTCACTTATTTGCAATGTAATCTTAGAATTTTTTTTATGGATATACCATTACTAGTGAAAATACAGGATACTTCTAAGGAGCTCCATTTTTTAGTGACCAAATAAAGGGAAAAATGATGATGGTGGTGGTGATGATAATATTTATACAGCCATTTAAATTTTTCAAGGGTATTTATACTTTAGATGTCTATCATTTTGGTGAATGATTAAACAAGATGTAGTGCTTGAATATAATGGAATTTCACTGGGTTTTAAGAAATGACAACTATAGATAAGGATGTGATGACATGAATTATTAAAAAGTAAAGGAAGTAGAAGAAGGAAAACAATTTATTAGATAACTACAATAATGTAAATTCAAAGAAAAATAAAACAATAAAAAAGAATGATGTGAACTTACAACGATCAAACTTGTCCTCAAAGGAAAGAAATCAGAGAGTATCTCCTTCGTTTTTTTCCATAGAGATATGGTGTTGGCTATGGAATGCAACAAAATATTGTCATTTTTCTATGTTCATTAGTTTTACTAAACTTGTGTCTTACTTTCTCTCTCATTTATTCTTTATGACAATGGAAAGTTCTTTTGATGGGGATGTGGTGATTGGAAGAGGTACACTGGGAAAAGTAGATGAAGAAAATAACCGAAATATATCAAAATTAACTTTTAAAAACTTTAAAGCTCTAGTAAATTGAGGTATTATTTTTGCTATTCTTTATGAAAAGTTTAGTGCTGCTGCCAAATTTATAAAACTAGACTGGGGTGAGGTAAGCATTTTATTTGAGGCAAGTTACTTTTCTATTCTAAGCCTCACTTACCCCATTATATGACATAGGTAATTAAGAATTGACCAAGGAAGGTCATAGCTCTGGAACTTGTAATTATATAAATGCATTCTTATTAAAACCCTAGAGCATATAGAACAATTTCTCATGCCGTGCATTCAAGACATTCTTCTCCAAATAATTCCTTTCCTCTTCCAACTCTTATCCCCAAACCAAACTACCTCTCCATTCATAGATTGTCCCAATATTTCAGGGAAGAATGCAGCTTGAGATAAATACCACAATGGTATTTGATTTATCTATTTTCAGAAATTTGTAAAGCAATTATAAATAATATCTGTAGTATTCATTGTCGCTATTCCTATTAAGTATTTAGCATATTTATTGCAAAGCAAGCCAACTTTGTAATGAGGTCACCAAGTCAGTTCCATCCATTGATAATTTGTAATTATCTGGCTTTCTGTTACTCTTTTCTCAACATGGATTTTTCCCATGTGCTAAGTGGTTTTGAGCCAAATTGTATCTTAGTACATGCCCATATTTACCCTTGAATCCTTTGTATGTGGTCTTCTGTTCTTTAAACAAAAACATTCCCAAAGCAATTCCAAAAAGGCAAATCTTTGATTTTAAGTAATTTATATTGCCAACCTCATCAGTTATTTTTTCAGTGATTCTATCTTGTAATAAATCATTTTAGTTGTCTGAAGTGTAATATATTTTAATTTTACTACCCTTCAAGGGACTAAATTACTCGTACTTAAATGCCTTTAAAATTGCATTTAAACCCCCCTGCAAATTTCATTATTTATACTCACTAATTATAATGAACCTCCTCCTTCCTGTAATTAGTAAGTTTATACTATCTTTAATTTATCATGGTCAAACTTTAGTTCATTGATCTCATATGGTCTCCTGACTGCTTCCAAAGGTGATGTCAAGTTTATATCAATGATCTCTTGACAGAGAACTCAGATCTCTGAGCATTCCCTATGCTCATGTCCTCAGGCAGCTCATCACAAAGCATTCCCTCAAAAAGCATTTCTCAAGGGGCACAGAAATGCAGCATAAGTAGGGAAATTGTCCAATAGCATCATGCTGTCAAAGATACCTGGCTATAACACAAAGGTTTCATCAAAGCCTAATTCTTCCAGAATTTATTCTTGCAAACACAGTTTAGTGAGTAATTTAGAGACAAAAATCCTAATGTTTTCTTTCTTTTAAGCCTCAGAGAAAGAAGATACTGAAATACTCATTGCTGCCTTTGATTCTTTTGATCACTCCTTGATACCCTCCTCTTTCTAAATTTTCAGGCATTATGCTCACTTGGTTTTCCTCCTACCTACATAAATGCTCATTCTATGCCTTTTTCTTTTTTTTTAAATAATATTTTATTTGATCATTTCCAAGCATTAATCATTAAAGACAAAGATCATTTTCTTTTCCTCCCCCCTCCACCCCCAGTAGCCGACGCGTGATTCCACTGGGTATCACATATGTCTTGATTCGAACCCATTGCCATGTTGTTAGTATTTGCATTAGAGTTTCGTTTAGAGTCTCTCCTCTGTCATGTCCCCTCAACTGCTGTAGTCAGGCAGTTGCTTTTCCTCGGTGTTTCTATTCCCATAGTTTATCCTTTGCTTATGCATAGTGTTTTTTTCTCCTAGATCCCTGCAGATTGTTCAGGGACATTACACCGCCACTAATGGAGAAGTCCATTACGTTTGATTATACCACAGTGTATTAGTCTCTGTGTACAATGTTCTCCTGGTTCTGCTCCTCTTGCTCTGCATCACTTCCTGGAGGTTGTTCCAGTCTCCATGGAACTCCTCCACTTTATTATTCCTTTTAGCACAATAGTACTCCATCACCAACACATACCACAATTTGTTCAGCCATTCCCCAATTGATGGGCATCCCCTCGTTTTCCGGTTTTTGGCCACCACAAAGAGCACAGCTATGAATATTTTTGTACAAGTCTTTTTGTCCATTATCTCTTTGGGGTACAGACCCAGCAGTGCTATGGCTGGATCAAAGGGTAGATATTCTTTTGTCGCCCTTTGGGCATAGTTCCAAATTGCCCTCCAGAATGGTTGGATCAGTTCACAACTCCACCAGCAATGAATTAATGTCCCTACTTTGCCACATCCCCTCCAGCATTGATTACTTTCCTTTGCTATCATGTTAGCCAATCTGCTAAGTGTGAGGTGATACCTCAGAGTTATTTTGATTTGCATTTCTCTGATTATAAGAGATTTAGAACACTTCTTCATGTGCTTATTAATAGTTTTGATTTCTTCATCTGAGAACTGCCTATCCATGTCCCTTGCCCATTTATCAATTGGAGAATGGCTTGGTTTTTTGTACAATTGATTTAGCTCTTTATAAATTTGAGTAATTAAACCTTTGTCAGAGGTTTCTATGAAGATTTTTTCCCAATTTGTTGTTTCCCTTCTGATTTTAGTTACATTGGTTTTGTTTGTGCAAAAGCTTTTTAATTTGATGTAGTCAAAATTATTTATTTTACATTTTGTTACTCTTTCTATGTCTTGCTTGGTTTTAAAGTCTTTCCCCTCCCAAAGGTCTGACATGTATACTATTCTGTGTTTACCCAATTTACTTATGTTCAGCTAATTTACTTATAGTTTCCTTCTTTATATTCAGGTAATTCACCCATTCTGAGTTTATCTTGGTGTACTATGTGAGATGTTGATCCAAACTTAATCTCTCCCATACTGTCTTCCAATTTTCCCAGCAGTTTTTATCAAAAAGTGGGTTTTGCTCCCCAAAACTGGGATCTTTGGGTTTATCATAGACTGTCCTGCTGAAGTCATTTACCCCAAGTCTATTCCACTGATCCTCCTTTCTGCCTTTTAGCCAGTACCAAATTGTTTTGATAACTACTGCTTTATAGTATAGTTTGAGATCTGGGACTGCAAGTTCTCTTTCTTTGCTTTTTTTTTTTAATGATTTCCCTGGATATCCTTGATCTTTTGTTCTTCCAAATGAACTTTTTTATGTTTTTTTTTCCTAATTCCATAAAGAAGTTTTTTGGTAGTTCAATGGGCATGGCACTAAATAAAGTAAATTAATTTGGGTAGGATTGTCATTTTTATTATGTTAGCTCATCCTACCCATGAGCAATCAATGTTTTTACAATTGTTTAGATCTAATTTTAGTTGTGTGGAGAGTGTTTTGTAGTTGTGTTCATATAGATCCTGTGTTTGTCTGGGCAGATAGATTCCCAAGTATTTTATATTGTCTAGGGTGATTTTTAAATGGAATTTCTCTTTCTAATTCTTGATGCTCAGAAGGATTGGAGATATATAGAAATCCTGATAACTTATGCGGGTTTATTTTGTATCCTGCAACTTTGCTAAAGTTGTTGATTATTTTGACTAGCTTTTTGGTTGATTCTCTAGGATTCTTTAAGTAAACGATCATATCATCCACAAAGAGTAATAGCTTGGTCTCCTCATTGCCAATTTTAATAACTTCAATTTATTTTCCTTCTCTAATTGCTACTACTAGTATAAGTGGGAAAGTCTAGAATCTCAGCCCAGGGTGGTCTGTGCTGAAGTGGGCTTATCTGCATGGTCCCAGAGTGAAGCCAGGAGTCTCACTCTGGGCTTGGGACGATAGGGTAGTTGGTTGACTCAAAGTGGGTCCAGATCATTTTTTGCCAAAGGCTCAGGTTGGAGCTCCAGGACAGTGCAATCAACTGTGTGCCTGATAAGATCAAGTATACAGTGAGACCAAAAATTTACACTTAAGTCTGAGGCTAGAATTTGAGCAGTTCCTGACCAGATAAAGCTCAGACTAAGACCAAAAGCTTACACCCAAGTCTGAGACAAGTCTCTAAGCTTTCAACATCCCAAGGATTAATTGAATCAGTCCTGGGAGGTAGCTCTAAGAGTTCTCAGACCTCAGGCCATCATACCTTATTGGAAAAACTGAAACTGGCAGAAACCCCCCCCCCAAAAAAAGCTAAGGGTAGCATCAAGGAAGAACTGAAGTTTAAGAGGATACCCTAACCTCACAGAAAACAAAGACTACCTATAAAAAAGTAGGAAATATGAACAAACAATAATAAAAACGCACCTAAAGCTAAAGAATTTCTATAGAGGCAAAGAGCAAGGTACAGACATAGAAGAGGACAGTGAAAACTAAGCAAATACACACAAAAGACAAAAGAAAAATATGGATTGGACACAGATTTTTAAGGAGCTCAAAAATTACTTCAAAACCAATGAAGAGAGGCCAAGGAAAATGGTGAAGCAAAATGAAAGTAAACTTCAGTGAATTCCTAATGCTCTTGAAGCAAATACAAAATGCTCTGTTCAGTATTCAGATTCATTCATATATTGACCCATTCCTACCTTTTCAATTTTTTTATCCTTTATTCTCTAACTTGTACTCTTCAATCCAGTACTTCTGACTTCTTCACTGTTTCGCAAGAAAAGACACTCAGTCTCAGCTCCAGGAATTTTCTCTGTTTCGCATATCTGAAATATTTTCACTCCTCCATTCTACCTACTAATCTCCCAAGTCTCTTTTAAGTAGGAACCACAATCCATATTTGATTGGACACTTTGTATAATATCTCTTAATTCTAGTCTCTTCTTTTTAAAAATTACTTCCTATTTATCCTGTAGATAGCTTGCTATGTATGCATTTATTTGTCAGTTGATTTCCCCATTGAATTTCAAGTTCCTTGAGGGTAGATGCTATCTATTGCTTCTTTTTGCATAGCAAGTACTTAGCACAGTGCCTGGCATATGGTAGATTGATGCTTAATAAATATTTTTGGATGGATTGATCATTAAGGATATTACCAGTTGTTGGTGTTGCTCTCTTATGCATTCCTGCACTTCAACCATCTTTATTAAGGCAGTCTTTTCATCTAGTTAAGTAGACCAATGGTCTATTTATTGACCAAGATTATATAGATTTTCCCTTAAATAGTAGTAGTCTCTTGGTAACCGGGATGACGATTGTCTTTGTGCGCTTAGATGAGTGTGCACAAAGACACTTGTGCGTGAAGGAGATTTAAGTGGAAAAATCGATGCACAGAGACAGTCCCACCCTCTCGGCGTTGGAAGCCTGGGTCCAGTAGCACGAAAAATCATTACACCTGGAGACTTCCTCAGCTGCATTGGATGGCCGTGTTGTCCTTTGTGCTCCAACACGCCCTAAGCACTCCACAGTGCTTTGCTGCGTCGCCCTCTCAGCCGTTGAACCTTCTTGTTGGTTTATTCCGTCTGTTCTGCCGAAGCAGTCTTCACATGCTGGGTGAGCAAAGCCCTGGTTCACCAGGGGTCAAAGACCCAATGGCTACCCTCACAAGGTTTAGCCGGCCTGTCAAAGCTATTGCCCAGGGTGTGGCCACTGCCGCATGCTAGCAGCTACTGGGAGCCACAAGTGAGAGCTGGGTGTCAGGTGAGGGTCAGAGGCTGGAGAGCTGCCCTAGGAGGGCACAATAAGCCCTCCATAGCAGAGATACTACCCCTCCCAGAACAGCCCATACACCCCTTCCCATAAGGGTTATATTAAATAAAAATTTAAATGATCTAATTTTATTTTGTCCCTCTAGTGTTTCCAGACATTAATAATGCTGGATTAGGGTTTTCAATTTTAAGGTATATGGTTACTATTTCTTATATAGTATGTGTATAAACATATATATATATGTATATATATATACACTTATACATATACATATATTTATGATTAGCGGCAGGACTGAGAATATAAGTACTAACCTATCTATGTGATTAGTTTTTTTGATTCACTGCTCCCTCACCTTTAATATGGGGATCATAGGAAGACATTGCTCACAAACCCCTTGTCAAATCAAATTAAAAGTAAAGAAAGCACATTGACAGCCACAAAATACTACATGCAATTGCAATTAAGCTAGTAATATAAACAGTTAACACTTCAGCATTATTTACCCATAGAAAATGTGACCCATAAAATATATTTTAACTAATATGATTCATCAGAATTATTACTCACATCTTTGCCATAAAATTTGGGCATTTAAACTCCTAATGGCAGGTTTTGATTTCTTTTTCTCATCATATCTCAAGTACCTTATTCAGAGCCTGGCACAGATCAGGGTCTTAATAAATGCTTTTCAAATGAATTAATTCATAAATCTTTACTTTGAGCAAGGGATTATAAGGTCAAATGAAGAATGCTTGGTAGAATTAGCTCTTTCTTATTTGGTGAAATTGAATTAAAGATGGGTTCCTACTTATGAACATCAGAATTATAAATATCTCATGTCCAGGTAACTCTAGTTGAGCATTGTCCCTCAATGACTCATCAACCATTTATGACTGCTTAGCTACTTAGCTCAACCAGGCTAGTGTCAATAAAGCAGTCTAGACATAATATTGCCATTTGGTGACAACTAAAGAGAATTGTCATGGCCCCAATTCTCCACTCTACTGTCTATTTGGTTTTAATTTTCATTTATATTTTTCCAATTACAATTGTTAGTTGTTATATACATGTAGATTCAGAGTTGTAAGTTTTCTTAAAAATCAAATGGTTGGATCATCTTATTTTCTAGGTAAAGAAAGGATTTGGAAAAGTGAGCTGTTTCTCAAGCTGACACTGTTACAGAGTAGTGCAGAGAAAGCGAAGCCAGTTCCCCTGATGATCAGTGACCTGTTCTTTCTGCTTCTTGGGAAAAATCTCATGGGTACACACATAGCCTTCTTTAGCTCCCATCTTTTTGTCCCTCTTCCTGCATATTTGCACTCACTTTTTTTTAAACATGTTAACAAAATCCAAACAAATAAAAAATATGTGAAGATTGGATTTAGTTGTCTCCTGATTGTAACAATGAAGATACTTAGCCTTTCCTTTATTGTAAAGATAAAATTGTAATCTCCTGATTGTAACAATGAAGGTACTTAGCTCTTCCTTTATAGGGAAGCTAGAATTGTAATCCACAATCTACTTTTAGATTTTAATCTATAAAAAGGTTATAACTCAGTATTTTAAGTATAGCTACTCATTTTAACCACAAAAAGGTGTTAAGTAACGATAAAAGGTGAACTTACCAAAAAAGATGTTGAGTAACCCCAAAAAATAAAATCTAGTCAAAGAAGGTGAGAACTAAAGAGTGGGCAGTCCTGGAGAAAAGTGTCTGCTGTGATTGGTAGATGTGAAATTTAGGGGAGGTGACACAAGAGAAAAAGGTTCTTTAAAAAGAGGATGAAAAGCCAGAAGAGGAGGGATATTAAATTCGAGTTTTGAATTGGAGGAGGCTCTGACTTGGAGGAGAGACTAGAGGACATACCCTTGAGGAGTGACCGGAAGACAGACACCCCCACTTCTTTCCATTTAGACTGTCACCATTGGTGAGTAAAAGGCTGACTTAGTGACCCTGCTTTTCTCTTCCCCTGGCTGGGGCTTAGAAATTCTAACTGATATCAAAAGAAGCCAGAGTTCTGTCTCTCTGTCTCTGTCTTTGTCTCTCTGTCTCTGTCTCTCTCTCTCTCTCCCCCCTCCATAATATCTTCCATCTATTGTAAATGTTGTAAATAAGCTACCATAAATTCCATTTACTTTAGAAATTTATTTTGGGATTTAGAAATTAAATCCCTGGTGACCTCATGTTATATATTCAGAGTCCAACTACAAATACATTTAACAAATACAAACCTAAAAGGGGCAGAAAACATTAACAGCACAAGCAATAATAACAACAAACTTACCAAATCTTCTCTGGAAGGTTAAAAAATGCTTCCAAAAAATGCTTCCCCAGAATTTCCATTCAAATGACATCAAAATAATTTATCAGGTATTATACTACATGAATCTTTCCTTCAGGGAACAACACTAAATAATAATAATTCCCTTTTCTTTCTTTACTTTTATCTTTCTTTTTAATCTCTACTTTTATACTTCCTTTCTGTTTCTTTTTTCCTTCCTTCTTTCCTTTCTTTCTTGGTTTGACTCGATTGTATCCAAGTTTTTTTCTTGACTCCCTGCTCTATCTTCTAACTTAAGGAAACTGTAATCAATTTAAAGCCATATGTGCTTTGTGTCTCTACTGACAAAGTGATATACACCCGGGACACGTAGGATGAAAAACAGACAGATGTTTGAGGAAGGCAGCATGAGTAGGCAGATGCTCACAGCCATTAAGTGCTGTTACTGGCTATTCAGGTGGTATCAATACATTCTTTTGATACTGGGTGATTGAACATGTTTGGCTTGTCTATGTCAAATCTCTTTTTAACAAGAACAGAGTTTGAATCCACAGATGACAACATGTCCAGGGTTAGCATTGAAAATGAGATAAATTTAAGTTAAAAAAGAAATTGTAAAGGAGTCAATGTATGGATGAGGGATTACTTAGCATGCTTATGACTGAGATGAAATGAAGCTTCCCTAATGAAGCACACATGAAAAAAGAGAGAGGATAATGAATTGATAGCAGGCATGGAATTCTATGAATTTGAGGAGACACTAGAATAAGGAGAGATGGGACTTGCATAGGGGGCATGGGAATTGTATATGGCAGAGATTGGCTCTGCCACTCAGTGTAGGCTTGAATGAGGTTGGTGGGCTTGGAATTTTAGCTCCATCTATCCTTCTTTACCTCCTAGTGAGATCTGTTCTCCTAAAACATTGATAACAAAATCTTAAAACCTGGTAAGTTGGAGATACAAAGTTCTGAGACCCTGGCAGTTTCTTTGTGGGAAAAGAGAGAATTTGGGTGGCAAAGATAAGGTGCAAGAAAACCCAAAGCTTTCAATGTGAGCTTAAAAATAACAAAAGTGTGAGTCCACAACACATAGTTTGATCAAATATGACAAAAAGTCTTAATTAATATGATTTAAGTGAACTGATTTGGTGGTGTATAGAGAGAAATAGAGTGATCATCCTAAGGGGGGATTTAATTAGAGGACCATGAGCTATACATGTGTGTACATATACATATGTATAGGCAGATTATATATACATATATATATATACATATAAGTTTTTGGAAACTATTTCAGCATAGTGGTTTTTTGCTTTGAAATCATACATATTGCATTTTATGCATTTAAAATAATTATTCTGAGAAGCATTCCATAGACTTCACCAGAATTCCAAAGGTGAGGAGGGATATATCATTTAATTAGTTAAGAATCTTTGCTATGGAAGGAGGTAGTCATTAGGGAGGCTGTATATGACAGGAGAGTATAGTACTTATCAGATTTGCTAATAGAGCAACAAGAAGTTAAGGACTTGTCCAGAATCCTGTGGACAATCAATGTCAGAGGCTCAGTAGCATGTAGACCAACTATAAATGTAAACTTCATATTCTAAATATGGCTACCCAATAATCTATGGATAAATATACTTTTGAGGGGAATGGATGTTAATTGAAGTATTCCAGTTATGATATTCTTATTGTAAAATGAAGCAAAAAGAGAATTTCTGATAAATGATAGGACAGCTTTAATGTTCCCCTTGAAAAATCAAGTGAGGAGTTGACAGTTTGATTGTATATCCAAAGGAAAAGGATATTTTTTTTCTTGGGGGAATTTAGACATCCAGTAATGTAATATCCAATAAAATTATCTGTAAAAAGATCTGTGGAAGAAACCTACTCTACCAATCTAGTTTGACATCCCCTCTTCAATTTAATGTCTTAAAGAGAGTAAGAGACACCCTGGAAAATAAGTACTAAAAGGGCTTGTTCATGATCACATAGATAGTATATGTGAGAGGCAAGATCTCTACCAAACTATCTTGACCCTGAGGATGACTCTCTATCCACTTTCATTAAAATAATTTCTCTTATGCATCAACACATGTTATAGAAGCTGAAGAGGTAGAAATATTATGCAAAGAAATTATATGGCCCTCCAAATTCAATTAGCATGCATTTTAATATGAAGTAGAGGAAATCTGACATCATAATTTTTAAATGGTTTATGAGCCAAGAACAATTTTTTGTTCTAACTGGCCACATAAGGCTGAGCAAGGAACAATGACTGGATGTTGCAATAAAGAAATTTAGTCTTGATGTCAAGAAAAAAATTCCTAATGTTTAGAGGTGTCCAAGAGTGGAATTAGATGCCTTGGGAGTAGTATGTTAGTTTCCAATCCTACATAAGATATTTACTGTTTTTGTAACATCCAGAAACTCATTAAACATCTAAGTGTTCTTGTTAACTTTCTAAGACTTTGTCACAGTGAAATTGTTTAGCTTCATTGATATGGGAAGTTGCCTTACATCAAAGATCCCTAGACTAATGAAATCAGAAATCCAGTCCTTATCCCCTATGTATTTGATGACATCATTGTGAAATGGACTGACAATGATGTAAAATACTGAAACCTTTTCCTTGTAAAATGCTTTCCATGATGTAAATGAGATCAGCTCCATCAAATCTCCTCCGCAGAGGAAAGAAAAAGTTAAATATTTTCAGGTTATATAGATGAATAGTTGATTTATTTAGACTACTTTCACATATATCTCTAAAATGATATGATAATGAACAATGTGTTGTACTAGAAGAGAATAAAAAGAGAGCAAGCAGGTTGAAATGCATTTTGGAAATTAATTCTAATCCTAAATCTGTGCTTTAAATGTTAAAGAGCTGTTCCACAATACAAAATTCAATCTTTTAAAGACCAATATCCACCCAGTGGTGTCTGATGGAATCAATTTGCTCTTAAAGGAAGGCAGAAGAGAAAAGGGAATAAGTACTTATATGGCATTGAATATGTGTCAAATGCTAACTGTTTTTGTTGCAAATGTAAATGTTTTCACTTAATCCTCACAACAACCCTATGAGGTGGGGAATGCTATTACCTTTACTGAGAGAGAGAGAGAGAGAGAGAGAGAGAGAGAGAGAGAGAGTATTAATTGACTTGGAGAATGTTATACAACTAATAAATGTCTGAAGTCACATTTGAATTCAGATCTGAGCCACTGAGCCACCAGATTATGGTAACTCAAGGGTAAGTGGGAAAAAATTCTATCAATAATTAATTACAAGAAAGTTGTGTTATGAAAGAACATGGGAAATATGGTCAGAAAAAGAGATGACCAATAATATATCAAGGGGAAAGGCATGGGGGGGGGGTTAGCTAAGTATTTCTTTGATATCCACATGATCACAGAATTTTAATATAAGGGATTTGAGATGCCATCCATATCCATATCCATATCCAAAGGAATCCCCTTCTTTGATATACACCAGCCCAAACCTGGAGTCCCCCAATGATAGAGGGAAAGCCACTTCTCAAGGCATCTAATTTCATTTTTGGACAACTCTAATTATTAGGAACTTTTCCCCCATGACCTCAGGACTAAATTGCTTCTTTGCAACATCCATTCATTGCTCTTAATTGAAGTGTATGGGGCTGAATAGAACAAGTCCAAATATTGTTCTCTATGTGTATTCTTCAGGTATGAAAGCATAGCTATCTACCGTTCTTCAGGTTAAATATCCCCAATTCTTTCAAAAGACACTCGTACCAAAAAGATTCAATGCCGTTCGCCATTTGAGTTGTTCTACTTGTCTAAAGGATTTAAAAAAATGTTTTTATCAAGGTCCTCTCTAAAACTGGTGCTCAGAACTGAATATAAAATGTGGTTTTCTCGAGTCCAACTAATGCAGTGATTATCAATTTATAATTTATCCAAACTAAGCTCCTTCTTATACCCATTTTCACTTTAGCTTTTTCACATCCACAGCAGATTTCTGACTCATACTTAGCTTGGAGTACAAAGGAAACCTCAGATTGTTATTTTGAAACAAACAATTCTCTAAACATGCCTTTTCTGATCTTATACTGTGAATGATGAATTTTGAACCCAAGTATAAAAGTTTATATTTTTTACCTATTGGACTGGATCTCATTAGAGTGAAACTAATGTATTAGTCTATCCAAATACATATTTTGGATGATTCTGTTTTATAGAGCATTTGTGACACTTTTTAATTTGGAGTTATCCAAAAATTGAAATTTCATAAAGCCTAGGCAAAGACTTCCACCAAATTAAGTATGTTTTCTATGGTCAACTTATGTTTGAGTCCATTTAAGAATCAAATAACATGTTAATTTATATATATATATATATATACTTATATATATATATGATTTATATAAGTGAAAAAGATAGATGCTATGATGAGATCAGAGACCTTTCTCAAGGATTAAGTGGACCACATTTGAGTACTTTTTTAGACTGTGGGTTCCATTTAATCAGACATGTCTTGCATAAACTTTTTTTTTCTTTCTGTCAACACCTAACATACTTTGTACACTGAACAAACCTAACAAATTATTCTATTTTTTTTGTCTTTGTAGGATTCCAGTTAGAGCTAGTGTTATGAAATGCATGGTCGTATATAACTAGTTCATATATTTTATTTTATTTCTGTTAAATAATTTTAGAAGAGTTGGATTTTTACTCATCTTTCAGAACCTTGTGCCTGCTGTATAGAGCATTATTTTGAGTGTTCAGCAGATATCCATTAAATTTTGTAAAACTAAATAGAAGTAAATGGAGGTCAATCATTACTTTATAGAAGCATCTCCATTTTAGCATGCAAGAGTTTTATATTCTAATTTCATTCACTCTCCCCTTCCAAATTCCATTTCTTCTTCCTGGTTAACAGTAGAAACTAGGACTTGGATATTGAAGGATTTATTACCTACAGCAAAAAACACATATCAAATGTAATTTGATAAACTTCAAAGAAGAGGGAGAATGCTTACTGATGTTTAGCCATCCATCTATTCATTCATTCAACATGCATTATTAATGCATGAATTTGATAGCCATAAATGCCTTGAGCTAAACCATGCTTTACATGCCATCCCATAGTTTAATTTTCCATAGAGTACCAAGATTATAAAAAGAGAATAAGAAGGAAAATACAGAAATACCTTCTCTATATAAATTAAGTAAAGGACAAAAAAATGTTTTACGTACATTATTATCAATTGTAACAAAGTTATTATGTCATCTGATGCAATTTATGTTTCAGACAGTGGATAATTATGACCATCTTCCCTTTTGATTAACTTCATATGTGACTCATTAGAGTGGGCAGATACACACACCCACACACACATATACATGCTGAGAAGAATAATGTTCACTTTGTGGTTGTAAATCAGTGAAGGCAAAGCCCTACTAAGACTTAAATTGTACATGCTCTCCTTAGGGATGAACAAACACATACTTCTGAAAAGAATCTGTCACTTGTAGGTGATAAAACCAACTTTACCAAATCCTTTATTCACTAATCCAAGGAAAAAATATGAGTTACTAGTCTACATTGTTACAACTTCTTCTGATTCCATTTTCCAGATGAATATATATTCTAAGTTATATCTCTTTCCAAGTTTTTGCCAATCAATCAGTAAATCAGCATTCCTTGAATGCATTTTATATGCTGGGCACTGTCCTGGTGGTAGATATACAAAGTTTTAAAAATGTGATCATTTAAGGGGAAAATATGTGTACAAAAATGTTTACAGCCACACACTTGGTGGTGGCAAAAAAATTGGAAAATGAGGGGATGTCCTTTGATTGAGGAATGGCTGAACAAATTGTGGTATCTGTTGGTGATGGAATACTAGTGTGCTATAAGAAACAATGAACTGGAGGAATTCCATGTGAACTGGAATGACCTCTAAGAATTGATGCAGAGTGAAAGGAGAAGAACCAGGAGAACATTGTACACAGAGACTGACACACTGTGGTACAATCGAATACAATAGACTTCTTTACTAGTAGCCATTCAATGATCCAGGACAATTCTGAGGGACTTAGAAAGAACACTATCCACATCCAGAGAAAGAAGGAATTAGAAACACTAAAAGTATTTCTTAGTGGGATAGAAACACAGAAGAAAAACAACTGCTTGATCACATGGTTCGATGGGGATATGATTGGGGATATAGACTCTAAATGATCACCCTAGTGCAAATATTAATAATATAGAAATAGGTCTTGATCAATAATGCATGTAAAACCCAGTGGAATTGCTCATTGGCTCTGAGAGAGGAGCAGGAAAGAACATGAATCATGTACCCATGAGAAAATATTCTAAATTAATTAAATAAACTTAAAAAACGTGATCACTCCTGTATCAGGGGACACAAATCAATAAACAAATATGAACAAAATAAATTAAAAGTAAATTGAAGGGGAAAGGAGAATAATAGTTGCAGAAGGTTTTCTGTAGAATGTTAACCAATGTTTTGAAGGAATCTAAGAAGCATAAATGAAGTGGAATTATATTTCAGACACAGGAGAAATGCAATGAAAATCAAGTTAAGTCAACAAATATTTGTAAAATATATATTATGTATCAGGATTTGTGCTAAGCACTAGAAGGGATTAGATATCATATTAAATCATTCCACTCTATTTCTGAATAAGAAAATAATATTTATAACACAACAGGTCTTTTGACATCTATAGAGTATCGTTAAATTGTGATTATTCATCCTCACTTACAGTAATTTCCTATTACAGAATTGTACATTGGAATTGTACAATTGTAGCATGGCGCTCAACACATATATGGCTATCTTTAACTAGTCAACCTTAACTATTTGTGAATTCTAAAGCTACATATGAACTTTCAATGGAACCACAATTTTGAGATAGCATCCATTGCATTGACCCCATTCACCCTAAAGGTTTGAATATGTGTCTCCTGTGAAGGGTTTTCAAGTTTTTTCTATAGTCCTAGTAGAAGTATAGCACCAAATGACCAATTTATGTCAATAGCCCATAATATATACTTAAGTCAGGCTTAGAAGAAAAAAACATCCTCATGAGAACCCAAAGAAGAAAGACATCCAGTATATGGTGGATTTTTCCTTCTTGTAATTATTCAAGTAAAGGTTGGACATACACATATTAAGTATGTTAGAGTTGAGGTTTCTTTCCAATATGAGTTAGATTAGATGGACACTGACATATCTTCCAATTTGAAAACTCCATGAAAATAGAAGCTTTGACATTATTGAGTTTGGAATGATGGTAAAAAGTGGGAATTTTAGGGCAAAAGACCTATACTTAAATTCTCAGTAACTGTGTGATTCTAAACAAGTTATTTGAACTCATTGAGGTCTTCCCACCTGTAAAATGGGAATACTGATCCTTGCACTGCCTACTTAAGGGGGTTGCTAGAGGAGATTACTATACAAACTTAAATTCATTAGAACTATGAACAGTTAATTGCATTAATGGACACTAGGAAAGGTAAGGCTCAGTATTTTGTTCCTGCTAAGAAGAAAAAATATATATAACAAGGCATTAAGGTGAATTCATTTTTTAAAATACAAGTCATCAGTTTTATAGGGATACATGCTAAGGAATAAATGATATTCTATCTGAGGCAATGACTATCATTTAAATGTAATGAGGTAATCTTGTTTAGCAATTTTTAGCTGAAATTGCCCCCATTCCCAAAGGCAAATATTATACTCATCTTGCTGAATGAATCAAAAAGATCACTTTTCTCTTCACCAGATATTAATATTAAAGCATAAATGGCTAGGCATGATAGCTCCTTTCTGAATAACTCATCTAAGATAACTTTCTGAAAGAGAGGACCCTACAGTTAGCCTAAGAATACTAATCACTTGGCTTTTGTTCTGAAAACACAAGTGTCATCTTCAGCTGACAACTTAACCATTGGCATTCCTATTGAAAAATCTTATTTTAAAAGCACAGTAAGCAGAATATTGAAATGTTTATGTTAATTAAACAAATGGGATTGCTTTGGTGAATTTTTAAAGGAAAAATGGAAAATGGAGCCACTTAAAAAGTATTTATGTATTTGGATGAAAGTTTAGGAAAATGAAATTAAAGAATGTTGGGTTTATCATTATTCTATCCAATCTACACATTACTGTTTAATGAGAGGCAATGTATGAAAGGGAAATAATAACTGTAATAATAATTGAGATATTTTGAAAGAGCCTTGATTATCTGCCTTAATGAGGGAAAATAAATCAGATGAAACAGAAACTAAATATAGATATTAGCATTAATCACCATACTTACAACACAGAGCTATATGTACCATAATTGCTGAGCAATTAGGTGTCTGGTTGGCAACAATAAATAGGAATATTAGCACATAGTTTTGTTTACATCCATCTACCCATTTCAATTTCAGTTAGAACAGGCATGTTCAAACTTTCATTGTCACTTGGATTATTTGAATGCTACCTCTCATAGGTTTCCTTGCTTCCAATCTCTTCCTCTTCATTCTGTTACATTATACTACCAGATTCATCTTTGTAATGCAAAAACATTTATCACATCACTTCCTCAAACAACTGCTTGGTCTCCCAATTGACAAGAGAATTAACTTCTGTCATTCAAACTTCTCTCAATCTATCCCAAATCAACATTTCCAATTGTATCTGAAACTACTCATCTCTAAAACCTCAGTTCTACAAATGAACTTTTCAGTCTTTCTGAAAAACTTTCATTCTTATTCTCCCCACCTTGATATATTTCCTCCAAGAAAGACTTTTTTTTTAATAATCACTTGAGGAAATTCTGTCCATTTGTTCAGACACTGAATTTATGTAGCTTAAGAAAACTTACATTTTATCAGCTAGATACAATTTCTGGTTTCTCTGAAAATGATAACATTTTATTGATACTTCTCTTACGTCCCTGAACTAAGCAACTTCATACCATAAATCTGTTAAAATTTTAATCTGCTTCAAAATTTCATTGGTGGCCAAATGATTGACTGTTTCACCTTTAGATCTTTTTCATTGTCTTTCACACACCATGTATAAAATATACTCAGTGAATACTGGATGAATGGAATTCACTTATACTGCTTACTTTTAACATATGCCTATCTTACAAACAATAGTTATATAATGATAATATTTCATTATATTCTTGTTACAAGAATAATCAACACGTATACTGAAGAAATTGTACTAATGCTATATTCTCCTTCATCAAAATGTTTCAAATCACTTCTGCCCTATTTAATGAAATTTTGAAAATAATTATTTACCAACTATTTGGTTGAACCTCAGGTTCTCATCAACTCTGCCTTTAAAATGTCACCTACATGTATGCTCACAAGGAAGAGTGGAAAGAAGAGAAAAGTGGGAACAAAATACACAACATTTTGCAAATCTTTGATACCTATGGAAAGAATTACTGCTTTTCTTAGAAATATTTATAGGTTTTTTTATTATTTGCTTTCCTATCCTTTTTTGAAGGAATTTCAGGGGTTCATTTTGGACTGGACATATTTTCTTATTTTCCTTTGAGGTTTCACATGTTTTCATTGCTCTCCTCTTCTGAGCTCACATTTTGGTCATTTCCCATGTTGAATGTTTTTTCCCCTAGTGTCAGGCTTTTTCTCTGACTTTTGCTCACTTGAGGGTTATTTTCTCCCTTGATTTTTTCCTCTATGCTGAAGATTACCTCTGTTTCTGGCATGGAGGGATTATTGTCCCACTTTTATACCATCCCATATTTATACTGGCTCAGCTGAGTTAAACTCAGATTGAGCACTCTGCAGAGACTCTTGGTTGATTTGGGTTGTGAAGTTTGCAGCTGTTCAGTTCAACTGGTTGGAGTTGGTTCTGCCCAATCCCACTGAGTCTGGACCTTAATGGGCTTAGTGCTTCCCATTGTTGCCTGAGTTAGGTTGTGCCCAGCAATTATGAAGGGCCCCTCTCCTCCCTCTTCTGCTTGGTATAAATTGAGTTGGTTTCCATTCTTTCTCTTCTGAGCCTGGACTAAGCCTCCTGGTGTTTTGGTTATATTTATCCAAATTCTACTGAGGCTCTTTCAGTTCTCCCTCCTTATATCCAAGTAAGATGAGTGCTTCTTGCTGTTCCACAATGTTGTTCTGGCCTGAAATACTCCTTCCCCCCTCTTTCTTTTCTTTTCTTTCTGCCACTCCAGCATTCATTTTAAGGCATTTTTGTTCTTCTGTGGTCATTTGGAGGATAGCAGACTTTGGGTGTTTCTGACCTTTCCATCTTGGCCTGATATGCTGCTACCACTGCCACTGTCACCACAACCACCACCACATTTTGATCCTTTGGAGCATTTATGAAGAAGAGCAAAATAATATGTAATTGGGCAGTGAGGTGGCACATTAGATACAGTGATGGCCTTGGAGTCAGGATGACTTGAGTTCATATCTGGCCTCTGATACTGGCTGTGTGTATAAGTCACTTAACCCTGTTTGTCTCAGTTTCCTCATCTATAAAATGAGCTGAAGAAGCAAATGGAAGACAACTCCAATAGCTTTGCCAAGAAAAACCCAAATGAAATCACAAGGAGTCAGACATGTCTAAGCAAAAGCAAAGTATAATCATCATAATAACTGACTTTCTTTACTATGGTTCATTATTGTGGCCAGATGACTTTGGATTCTTGGAAGCTATTATCAATGGAGAAGAAACTGTAATGTATTCTACTAAAATGGATATGTTATGCTTAAAGAACCAGTAATGGTTGATAGTTATGTTGCACAAGAATTAATGTATCTAAATTTGGGGAGTCCCATCATCTTTTTAGCTATATAAATTGGTCAATTTGTTGGTGATGAATTTTTCAAGCCACTCTTTAACACAGTGTTTGAAATCTGAGATGGGAAAGAGAGAATCTATAAAGATTAAATCATAGATACTTGAAGGATTGATTTATAATATTTATATAATACCTTAGAGTCAGCAAAAAGATTTTCATTATTACACTAGAGTATACTTAAAATATCTCTGTAAAGCAAATGGAGAAAATAAATTTTATTTCTATTCCTGATGAGAAAATTGAGAAACAGATTTGTGAAACAAGTTGTCTACAGTGACACAACCAGAAAAGGGCAAAGATTAGAATATAATCTATGTATTTTGACTCCTACTTAGGTCATTTTTCAAGTAAATACTTCAGAAACTTTTTAAAGGACCTATGATATGTAGTAAATGACATAATAATACCTATTCCTATTCAATGGGACAGACGTGCATCAGGTTAAATTTACCAAAGTTGCATTGGATTAATTTCAGTCATTATTTATTAAGGATCCACCATTTTCAGAATGCTGTGATACATGGAGAGGATATAAAAATTGGGTGGGGGGGATCTCTGGCTTAATGGTGCTTACATTGGAATGGGAAGTAGGGGTAGGGGAGAGGCTATATTTATGTAAAATATGTACAGTACAAAGGATCTTGGGGAGGTAGAGAGTAATATTAACTGTGATTAATGAGTATGACTTCATGAAGGTGACAACTGAGTTTACTCTTAAAGGGAACAGTTTGTGAGAGGCCAAAATGATGTTGAATTGCATTCCAGGACTACAGAATGACTTGAAATCATGAAAAATACAAGGAGACAGAGTTCAAAAAATTTGTAAATAGCTAAAAATTCATTGTCTTTAAAATACGCTATTCATAAAGTGAGTAGCTGGACAAAAATGTTGGTGGTAGATTGGGAAGGGACTAGTTACTAGGTTAAGCAATTTTCTATAATTAGTGGGAAGCAATAAGATGTCTTTAAGCAAGGTGTGTTCTAATACCAATTCCTTAGGATATTTATATTAATAACTGTAAACAAGATGGATTGGGGTGGGAAAAGGTGGGAAACAGGGAAAAAATAGGAAAAAATTATGATAAACCAGCTATGATGAGTGTATGAAATGAGGTGGTGACAGTGGGGGAAAAGGAAAGATATAGTTGAGAGAGATGTTTTGGAGGTAAAATGGGGAAGAGTTGACAAGTATTTGCAGATGGAACAAGAAGAAGAGGTAAGAAATAAGAATAAATGTAAAGAGTTTCATCTGTGCATGCGTGCAAGAGAGAGAGATCGAGAGAGAGAGAGAGAGAGAGAGAGAGAGAGAGAGAGAGATCGAGAGAGAGAGAGAGAGAAAGAGAGAGAGAGGGGGAGAGAGAGAGAGAGAGACTAGGAGTTTCCTACTAATCTACTAATTTTTTGGCACCTAGAGTTAAGTATGCCCTTTGGACATATAGGAAAAGTTCATGTGACCAAATGACAATCTCAGGAAAGACATTAGTCATGGACATACAGATTTGAGAGTCACATAAGTAGAAATTATACTTTCATGAATAAAAAAAAATCACCAGAGAAGGTGAAGAAAGAGACCACAAAAAAGAATAAGAGTATATTAAGGGGACAGGTGATGAATATTGAGTCAGCAAAGAGAATGAGAAGAAAGAAGTAGGATATGATTGAAGAGATAACAGTGTCACAGAAACCTAGAGGAGGAGTCCATGTCCAGACATAGTGAATGGTTGGTCAATAGAATTAAAAATTGCAGATATATAAAGAATAAAGTAGAAGTAAAGGGGAAGAAACAAAAAGAGAAACCATAAAATTTAGCTGCTATTTGATCATTAGTGATACTGAAGAAAGCACATTGAAACATGGTTCTAGGAACTAAAGTACAAGGAGCTAAGAAATGATTGAGTAGTGTTATAGTGAAAATCGCCTTTAAAGATGTTATAGTATTAATTTATGGTCGCCAAGGAATTTGCGTAAGAAATTCCTAAAATGAAATACTCAAATCAGAATGGAATTTATGGTGGTTTAATCACAATGGGGGTAGGGAAAAGGAGAGGGAGAGAAGGAGAGAGGAGAAATGGGAAAATGGTTAACTCAACCTTCTGGCAGAGCCAGAGGGAGTTTAGGCCCGAAAGGCCAAGGTAGAGAAAAGAATCAGTCCTTGACTCATGTGACCAATCTGAAGGAAAGGTGTCTGTGGGCCTTCTCCCTGTTCCAGCTCCTAGCACCAACTGCCGCCTAGCCCTGTCCACAGGAAGTGATCGAATTCCAGAGGCTGTTCCCTACCTCACTTCCTGTGCCTGACAAGTGCCAATGGTGGCTCAAGCTTGGCTTAGGACAGCCCAGGTGGGCAGTTATTTATTTCTGATTTGTCATTGACTAGCACATGCCCGTGTAGTGTGGGTGTGCACAATTTTGGGTGATAGACCAAGCAAGATGGAGATTTTAAAATTCACAGTAGTGAAGAAAATGTACTAATTCTACTTCACAAACTTTTAAAACATAAAAATAAATGTTAGTAATTGTGGAGAAGAGATAGGAAATGCTAACTCAGATGTAAGCATTACTCAATAAGACAATTTCTTTATTTTATTTTATTGTTTTTTAATTTGAATTAATTTATTTAGTTAATTTAGAACATTATTCCTTGGTTACAATAATCGCATTATTTCCCTCCCTCTACGCCACCCACCCTTCGACACGCAATTTCATTGGGTATTACTTGTGTCCTTGATCAGAATGTATTTCCATGTTGTTGGTGTTTGCATTAGGATGTTCATTTAGAGTCTACATCCCCAGCCATTTCCCCTCAATCCATGAATTCAAGAGGTTGTTTTTCTTCTGTGTTTCTACTCCCACAGTTTTCTTCTGAATGTGGATAGTAGTTTTTATAGTAGATTTCTCTGGGTTGTTCAGAATCACTGCATTGCCACTAATGGAGCAGTGAAATAGAAGAAGTAAACTGACTGGAAATTGTTTCTTCAGCAATAACTGTTGTTCTCTGGCTTGTGACTTGAGAGAGCTGCGACAGGAACCTAAACCTGCTTATTGGTAATGGAGGTAGAAATGAGAAATACTGAGAGATTTCTGGTACACACAGGGATACTGGTACACAAGGGATTGCTCTGGGGTCTGCTCTGGAGTCTGCTCTGGGGTTTTGCCTATTGATCCCTCCTGATGGCTTATGGATCAATCTGTTTCCTAACCTCCTTCCTCCCTCACTCCCTCCCTTACCCAACCCTCTCCACCCAGTTCTTCTTGAAACCTTTGGCTCCTTCCCTCCCCACTTGAGTAAACTATAAAGATATTCTTTTCCTTTCCTTTTTCAAGTAAAGGGGATTATTGGGATAACAGGATGGGAAACTGAGGTAAGAGGGATAAGGATTTCCCTAATCAAAATGAGATAAAATTGAGGTTTTGGGGAGTCACAAGTGTGACCCTTAGACAGTTAGGAAGATGGAGGACAACAGTCCTTTCAAAATCTTCTTTCTTCTTCACAAATTCACCCTGGCTGGTCTCCTTTCTCAACTTCAACCCCAGAGGAAAAAAAAGTTCAAAGTCTCTAAGTTTTCTACTCGCCAGCTCAACTTTCATATAGGCCACCAACTCAAAAGCTTGTCCCCTGGTCAGCTTCCACTGCTCAGAGCCAGAGAGACAGAGACCCAGCCCCCAAAAGCCAAGTTTCTCTTCACAGTGTCAACTTCAACTGATCAGACCCAGAGAAACCCCCAAAACCAAATCAGCCTCACAAAGGTCTTTCAGCCAGCTTCAAACCTCCAGAGAAAGAGAGATGTGACTTCCAGTCAGAGACAAACTCCCTTCCCCCCTGTCAGCTCAAACTACCAACAACTGGGAACATTCCTTTGGAACCCTGGATCTTGCATCTTGGTCCACAAGTCCTGCAATACCTCTCTCTCTCTTCATGTCTCTATCACAGCAGTCAATTACATTCGATTGTACCACAGTGTCTCAGTCTCTGTGTACAATGTTCTCCTGGCTGTACTCCTTTCACTCAGTATCACTTCCTGGAGGTTGTTCCAATTCCCATGGAATTCCTCCATTTTATTATTCTTTTGAGCACAATAGTATTCTATTACCAACATATACCACAATTTGTTCAGCCATTCTCCAATTGAAGGACATCCCTTCACAAAGAGCACAGCTATGAATATTCTTGTACAAGTCTTTTTCCTTATCTCTCTGGGGTACAAACCCAGGAGTGCTATGGCTGTATCAAAGAGTAGACAGTCTTTTAGCACCAATTGGGCATAGTTCCAAATTGCCCTCCAGAATGGTTGGATCAATTCACAACTCCACCAGCATTGCATTAATGTCTCAACTTTGCCACATCCCTTCCCACATTCATTACTTTCCTTTGCTGTCATGTTAGCCAATCTGCTAGATGTGAGATGATACCTCAGAGTTGTTTTGATTTGCATTTCTTTGATTATAAGATATTTAGAAAACCTTTTCATGTGCTTATTAATAGTTTTGATTTATTTAACTGAAAATTGCTTAGTCATGTCCTTTGTCCATTTATCAATTGGAGAATGGCTTGATATTTTCTACAATTGGTTGAGTTCTTTATAAATTTGAGTAATTACACCTTTATCAGATGTTTTTGCTATTAAGATTGTTTCCCAATTTGTTGCTTCCCTTCTAATTTTGGAAGCATTAGTTTTCTTTGTAAAAAACTTTTTAATTTGATGTAATAAAAATATTGATTTTACATTTTGTATTTTTTTTCTTCTAGCTCTTGCTTGGTTTTAAAGTCTTTTCTTTCCCAAAGATCTGACATGCATACTATTCTGTGCTCCCCTAATTTACTTGTAGTTTCCTTCTTTATGTTCAAGTCATTCACCCATTCTGAGTTTGTCTTGGTGTAAGGTGTGAGATGTTGATCCAAACCTAGTCTCTCCCATACTATCTTCAAATTTTTACAGCAGTTTTTATCAAATAATGGATTTTGGTCCCCAAAGTTGGGATCTTTGGGCTTGTCATAGTCTGTCTTGCTGAGGTCATTTACCTCAAGTCTATTCCACTGATCCTCCTTTCTGTCTCTTAGTCAGTACTAAATTGTTTTGATGACTATTGCTTTATAGTATAGTTTGAGATCTGGGACTGCAAGTCCTACTTCCTTCACATTTTTTTCATGATTTCCCTGGATATCCTTGATCTTCTGTTCTTCCAAATGAATTTTGTTATGCTTTTTTTAAATTCAGTAAAAAAGTTTTTTGGTCATTCAATGAGTATAGCACTAAATAAGTAAATTAATTTGGATAGGATTGTCATTTTTATTATGTTAGCTCATCCTACCCATGAGCAATCAATTTTTTTTCCAATTGTTTAGATCTAGTTTTAATTGTGTGGAGAGTGTTCTGTAGTTGGGTTCATATAGTTCCTGTGTTTGTCTAGGCAGATAGATTCCTAAGTATTTTATATTGTCTAGGGTGATTTTGAATGGGATTTCTCTTTCTAATTCCTGCTGCTGTGATGTGTTGGAGATATATAGAAATGCTGATGACTTATGCGGGTTTATTTTGTATCTTGCAACTTTGCTAAAGTTGTTGATTATTTCCACTAGCTTTTTGGTTGATTCTCTAGGATTCTTTAAGTAGACCATCATATCATCCACAAAGAGTGATAGCTTGGTCTCCTCATTGCCAATTTTAATACCTTCACTTTCTTTTTCTTCTCTAATTGCTACTGTTAGTGTTTCTAGTACAATGTTAAATAATGTAGGTGATAATGGGCATCCTTTTTACACTCCTGATCTATTGGGAAGGCTTTGAGTTTATCCCCATTGCAGATGATGTTTGCTGATGGTTTTAGAAATATACTGTTTATTATTTTTCAGAAAATCCCTTCTTTTCCTCTACTTTCTAGTGTTTTCTATAGGAATAAGTGTTGTATTTTGTCAAAGGCATTTTCTGCATCTATTGAGATAATCATGTGATTTTTGCTGGTTTGCTTGTTGATATGGTCAATTATGTGGATGGTTTTCCTAATATTGAACCATCCTTGCATTCCTGGGATAAATCCCACCTGATTATACTGAATAACCCTCATGATCACTTGCTGGAGTCTTTTTTGCTAGTATTGTATTTAAGATTTTTGCATCTATATTCATTGAGGAGATTGGTCTGTTGTTTTCTTTCTCTGTTTTTGACATTCCTGGCTTTGAAATCAGTACCATATTTGTGTCATAAAAGGAATTTGTTAGAACTCTTTCTTTGCTTATTCTGTCAAATTTTTGTATATTTGTATATAATTGTATATTTGTATTTTTGTATAATATTGGGATTAGTTGTTTAGTAAAAGTTTTAAAAAGACTAAAAAGACTTTGAGTTGGGAACATAGGATGAAATGTTCAGGAAATGTTTTTTTTTTCTTCCCCCCCCTCTGGCAACATGGAGAATCTCTGAGAAATCATACCTGCTTGCATATATGATCTTTTCCCTTGTGATTTAATATTTAATTCCATTTTAATTGTGTTCTTTGCATTGAATTAATGTATCATTTTAACATGTTAAGCATAACATATTTTGGCAAAGAGCTCCTAGGTGTAGAAATGAAAAGGTGCCAATGAAGTCAATATCTCCAACCTGAGAAAGAACAAAGTGCTCTAGTCATGCAGAGGTTTAAGGGGCCAAGCTATACCAGGAGTTTTAATTTTCTGAACCTCGCCATCATGCTTTTCTTTTCTTGTTTACACCTGGATTATTCTCTGATTTAATTGATTTACTTAATGCAGAGTCCAGATAAGCTTCACTCATACATAAAAGAGGAAATTGAATCCAGGAAAAAGAAGGCTTTCTTTTTACCCTCAAAGTACACATCCTGGGACTCAAGCCTAGAATTTAGGACTCTGCATAGTATGCTATTAGGTTAGGAAACCCAGCAAAAATCTTTCCTCTGCCAGGAAAGGACGGAAACTTAGGCATTGATGTTGATGATGATGTTGATGATGTTGTTGTTGATGTGGATGATGTTGCTATTGTCTTTGCTGTTATTATTGATATTGATGTTGTTGTTGATGATGAAGTCGATGATGTTGATGTTGATGATGATGTTGATGACATTGATGATGATGATGTTGGTGGTGATGTTGCTGTTGTTGCTATTGCTTTTGCTGTTGTTATTGACATTGACATTAGAAAGCATTTTAGAATTACCCTCTAAAGTTGAGGAAATGGAGGAAATTGGCATACTCTTGACTCATAGAATCCACTAATTGGCATATATCTCTAGGAAATCAACAAGGTGTTATATTCAACAAAAAGTTTATTTATTTGTTCTTTTTTGTTTGAGTACCAAAACAAAAATATTCAAAGATGACATATTCATTGACCAAGGAATGACTATATAATTTGCAGTGAACTTAGAGACAGGACCTCCTACATTCAAATTTGGCCTTAGATACTTCCTAGCAAAGTGGTGCTGGGCAAATCACAAACCCCCCTGATGATCATTGGGAGACTAGTCTCCCCATTGATCATTCAACATAAACATCTTGTAGTCCTAAAGCACTTCTAACTACAGTTGTATACAATATTCAATTTCTAAGAGGAAATTACAATAGTTAGGGAGTAATAGAAAAGAGAGAAAGCAAAACCAATGTTTTGCTAGGCGCATTGACAAAAAGCCAAATTAGGGGCAGTCCCCTGTGGCATAAAAGTGTACATTTACAATAAATGTTCAATCAAACTTCAGTTCAATCAACCACATCCAAAGTTTGTTCTGCATATTCTTGATGTGGTGTAGGTTTTCTGGCATCTTTCTGCAACAGTTCATTCTTCGGATTTAGGAGTTAGCAAGCTTCTTCCTTATAGATATTTTCTTGAACAAAAATTTTAAAATCTTGGATTTTATATTAAAATTCAATCCCCCCTGAAGTGGGTGTTAAAAACATCCAGTTCAGCTCAGGATGCAATGTTGAGTTATGGGGGTGTATGAGTCAATTATCAAAAGAAGAGAAAAATAACCAAAAACATAAGGAAAGGGGAAAAAATGGAAAGAAAAAAAAATTCAAAATGGGCCCGTATTTGAGATTAATAAATTTCTAACAGACCCTTGTAAAGGTCCAATTTAAAGTAGTTTATATCCCACAAGTCTGTAGTTCAGAATGCAGTAATATTCCACTTACCCATTTGCAGCCAAGACTACAGGAAGTTGCCATACAAAGAAAAAAAAAACTTGAATTTTATTTTGATAGGGAAGTGTCATTCCCTGGTCTAATGTTTGGCATTCTCAGGAATATAAGGAGCCAGGATGATAGTCAAATTTTGATACTTGTCTGAGTACTTCACAAAGAGTGTAGATACAAGGAAGTCCTATGATTTAACATATGTCAAGCATCGCAACCTCAAGTCTTCCACTAGTTTTTTCTGTGTGCTCTTTCTGTCACTATTCAGGTTAAGTCTGTGCTCCTTGTTTTTATCCCTTTTCCTGGAATCAGACACAAACATTAATCGCAGTCCCATAATATTTTATCAATAAATGGCAGGTTCCCATAGTTTAAAGCTTTTGGGTATGCCTTGATATTATAGCAAGTATATATATATATATATATATGTATATATATATATATATATATATAAATAGCATCCACTTGTAATGGATCATTATCTCCAATGCATGTGATAAGATAGAATCAATCAGTCTCAACAGAAGATGCTCTCTTTACATGTGAGCAGTGAATCCAAGAGTCCTTCTCTCCAACCTTTATAGATGTTGGAGTAGTTAACAATATTTAGAATGGAAATTCTTAATATACACTTTGTCTCCTGGGTTCAGGTCATGAAGAGAAAGGTCTAGTGGTCTGGCTTGTACTGCACTCCAGATTCATGAAGTTCACATAGTTTGTGCTGTAATTCCTGTATATGGGAAGCAATAGTAGTATCTCCCCCTAATAGTTATGTACATGCAGGGGGAAAAGGTTTAGCCTGTATAGACAGATGTCCAGAAATCATCTCAAATGGTGAGATGTGTAGGTCTCCTCTAGGCCTGCTTCTGATATAAAATTGGACCAGAGGGAGGATTTCAGGCCATTTTAAATGTATCTCAGTGCATAACTTTCCAATCATAGTTTTTAAGTTTTTTATTCATTCTCTCAACTTGGCCTGATATGGAACATGGAATTTGGGAGTTATTTCCAAGCAAGAATATATTTGATTTAGGACAGAATCAGTAAAATGACTTCCTCTATCTGAATCAACACATGCTGGCAGGCCAAAGCAAGGAATTATTTCTTTTAAAAGTACCTTAGCAACAAAAGACACTGTGGCTTGGGTCACAAGAAATGCTCCTGGCCATCTGGTCAGTTGATCTACTATGACTAGACAAAATTTATAATGTCCAGCCTTTGGCATTGTTATGAAATTTATCTGTAGATGCTCAAAAGGTGTGTAAGCCAGAGGATGCCCACCAAAGGCTTTGCCACGAAATGCATAGGTATTTTATGTATGGGAAAAATGAGGCCCAGACAATTATATAATTTGCCCAGGGTCACACAACTAAAAAGTGTCTGAGCCTGGATTTGAACTATGATCTTTCTACTTTAAAATCTAGCATAAAACATGAGGAAGGGCAAAAGATCCATTAGCTAATATAAAGACAAGAACTACAAATATAACTTTATTTTTTTGAAAAGGAATAACTTTTGATAATGTTCTGTAATTTCTCTTTTGACACTAGTTGGCTTTTATCCTAATATTTTTAGTTCCCCTTACACAAAGTGAAAAGCTTCATCCTAAATAGTTCAATAATTACATCATAATTATTGTCCTCCTCAGCAATGTATAATCTCAGTTCCTTTATAAATGCAGATTAAGCCCATCATGGAATTGAATGTCAGAGATTTGGAGTTATGTTATCCATTGTTTAAGGCAAGATATTGCATATGTAGATAATAATAAGCAATTGATTTGAAAGAAATAGTCAGTATGGCTCTAGAAACATTTTTGCTTCTTTATCTAGACATATAATGTTTACTACCTGTCTACAGTCAGGGACAGTGCTTTAGAGTTGTCACATAAGCTGGAAATCTCCTTTCAGCAATATTAATGATATTCATGCCTAAAGTCACAACTATGGCATTACAAATGTTTCTTCATGACCATCAGATAAAGCCATGCCTCTAAGGGAGATATCACTGCCATATGGAGGTGACCAATTGGCAACTACTGTTTTATTGGGTTATGTGACTGGCCTATTCTCCAGTTTTACTGATAAAGTACTGGAAAATCTATTGTATAGAAAGGAATGGAAAGAACTATATGTCAGAACTATTCTTCCAAGGATTTCTTCCCTGTAGGAACTTCCATTTTCTGGGTTCATACCCTTTCTTGTGTCTTTTATTCTTGTAGCAGTTCAGGTGAAATGTCTTTTTTTTCCCATCTTTACTTGAAATTAGATATCCTTGATGGGAGTACATGGATCTGTGAGTTTCCTGCAAAGCTAAGATGAATTGAATGGTGTAGGAGTAATCTGTTACTTATCAAAAAATTAGAAGAGTATTCATTAATGAGAACCATTCTGAGCTTAGTCTGGACAGATTCAAATTTAAAAGTATATATCTGAGACTCAAACTATGTTTCAGAATAGTGGAAGTCCTTATAGCCAAGAATTATTTTTGTGTCTGACATTAATATGGCTAGCATATTTTTCATTCAAAATTATAGATCTGAACCAATTGGATTTTTCTTTATTTTTTCTTAAATTAGTTATTCATTCATAAGTTCTTTAGTTCATTTGTAGCTGTCATCTACAAATGCCTCACCAATAGAAACAAAGCTCTCTGAGTTGTGATGACTAAAAAGTCATTCTGAGTAATAACAGAATACTTATCCATTTCAAAATCTTTTTTTCAATTAATTGATAACAATGAACTATACTTTGTGGTCAGTGCAGACAAGCATTAACCCCAAATTTGATGTTTATTAATTTTGATACATTTTCACCAAATTTTCAGTTCTTGAGAAAAGAATATATATGAATCTTTTCTATTAATTGTATATGATTAATGTTATTTCCAAAACTATCTGATCAATATCATTCCTTAGCATAGAAACAATCACTATCTTGACCTTTTTTGATATTGATCTGAACTGTGAACCATGGAGAAGAGAAAAGAATGTATCCTGAAATCTAAATTTGAAAGCACTTTTATCAAAATGGATATGATAATCTCAAAACAATTGCCTGAATTGCATTCAGTATATGAATTAAACAATTCAGATTAACATGATTTTGATGAAGATGAGGAAGATAATGATGACAACAATAAATGTCTAGAAAGAACTAATTAATTTGGTAGAAGTCCCAGTAGCTAAAAGAGTGACTGGACACTTGTCCATTTTACTTACTTCATAGTTCTTATGAATTTTATGGAAATACCTCTTCATTTCTCTTCTTTCTCACTCCCTCTGTCTTTCACCCACTCTTACTTTCTCTTACTCTCATCTTCTCCTTTCCCTCTCTTCACTCTTTTTCTTCCTTCTCTTCTTTTATTGCTCCCTCTTCTAATTCTCTCTTGGTCATTTACATGAGTATCCTAACATAAGAGATACAGACTTCAATACTTCTGGAATTGAGAATGTTGATGGCAAAACCAAACCAAAACCAAAACATGAAGTATCCTCACAGATACCACCAGAAATGAGAGTTAGTGTTTCAATACTATTGCTGCCACATGTCTTAGTCTTCTTAATCAAATCCCTATTAGTGTTTGAATTAGCCTAGAGTCCAACATTGGTAATAGTAAAAATAGGCAATGGACAGTTCCTGAAATGAGATTTACTTAGGAATGGGAAGATAATAAAAGTCAAGATGCTCCTCATATTTCTGCTCAAGAGACGGATATCTATGGAAAGGGGCTTTGTAATTAGCTGAAATGCTTTAAAAGAAACTACTCTACAAAAGACTACCTTGTTTCCACAAAACCCTGTTACTCTTGTAGAATTCCTCTTTAGAATTTACTCTTTAGAATTCCATTGGCACTAAGATAATCTCCATCATCACCTAAAAGGAAATACAATTACTTACTAAGATACAAATCCAAAGATATATTTTCTTTATCTTCATCTACACCAATAAATCATGAATTGTTGGAATATTCTAAATTGCTGAGAAATGGAATTTGTGAGAAGAAATCATCACATACTAGAAGCTGATCACAGGATTAGTGTGATAGTATTTTACCAATTCCAGATATTATGCTGAGTTCATGAAGAACTTAACTTTCACATATATTTCAATATTTAAAAATATTTTGTTATACTGACCTTTACAAACTATCAAATAATTCACCTTCAGAAAAAGAATTGATTTCATGTGAATTCAGATTAAAATATACCTTTTTATTAACTTTTGTTATTATTCTTGATTTGTGTGTGTTTATTTAACAACATAGATAATACCAAAAGGTTTTGCATGACTATACATGCATAAGGTATAACAAATAATCTGTCTTTTAAAAGAGGGGAGATAGAAAAGGGAGAATTTGAAATTTGTTTTTTTTTTTAACTAATGCTTAAATTTTGTTTCTAGATAGTTGAGAAAATTTTTAAAAAGCTAAATGTGAAAAAAGAAAACCCATCATATATCAGCATTTCTATATAAAAAGAATAGAAAACTAGAATCATAAATCTCAATTGTACACCTTTTTCCTTTTTAAGAACAAAAAGCATGTGATAAACTCAACATATATACCTCCAAGTCATCTCATTTTTCTGTTTCTTTTTCAATCTCCTTTTGTTTTATTTCTGTACATTTTCAATCTTTTAATGATATTTTTATCATTCTTTTCTTTTTAAAAATAATTTTCACTATGTTTTCCCTATATTTCACTATATGTTCTGTGTCACTGTAGGGAATACATGCACCACCAAAACTGCAGACCTTCTGAACCATCAGAAGTAATTGATTAGAAATAGTACAAGAACATTTCCTCATGAGACATCTGACAGTTTCAGATCCCTGTGACCCTGCTTTCCATGTGAGGTGGAAATAAGAAGTACATCATTTTGCAGAATTGAAAAATAAATTGAAAAGAGTTCGCAGAAATTCCTGACAGTTAAAAAAAGGGTTCAGACAAAGTTTGGAATATTGGAATCAACTGTCATCTTTTCTTTTTTTAAAGAAGCTATTCATTTTTCCTCTTTACTATGCAACCTCTCCTACTGGCCACTGCAGGTACAAGTAATAGAATCCTGTGATTGAAATTATGTTCTTCATCTATATGAACCCAGCAAAATATTTTTTAAGAGAAAAGGAACACTTCTCTCCTCATTGAATCATAGATTTCAGGCAATCAAAAATGTTTATTTTATGACTGGTATTCTCAAAATCTACCTAGAGACACTGTGGGGTCTGCTAAACTGTCTATAGCCCTCAAGGAATGCACACATTATTTGGGATGCTGAAATTTTTTTTAAATGAAAATGAAGTAAAATATTATCTTGATTTGTGTTATGCCTGGAGACAGTCAGAGAATCAGAAATCAAGCTGAGAGAAGAATAAAGGATGGTTTTCCAGGATTGTTCCTCAAAATCAAGACATTGGGAAGAACTAATGGGAGAAGAGCAGGATAAGGAGCAGAGATGGTTCAGGGTGATAGGTCTCTTTTAAAGAATTAGTTGTTTTGATGCTAATAGGTTAAACTAAAATGAATGTATTGCAAAGAGGAAAATTTAGGATTGATTAAAAAGGAAAAGAATTATGAAATTTGAGCTGTTAAAGTGCAGAGTGGGATGCTTTGATATCTAATATATTCTTTCTCATTTAATGTCTTTAAGACAATGTTGAAGAGTCAATTATATGAAATATTGTAGAGGATATTGATTTAATACATAGTTTGGATTAGATAACCTATTAGTTTGCATTTTGTTCTCCTATTCCAAAATAAGGGAACAATCATTTTTAAAAGTATGTATATTTTGTCTGTGATAAATGAGTGATAGAAAGGAATTGTTAATGTGGTATCCCTTAACTTTTTTGATTACTATTTCATTTTTGGTTTTCTTTGTAAGCTGCATTTTATTTAATTCATTCAAAAGCAATATTCTGGTAAGGGCTCCATAGTCATACCAAGATTGATGAAGCTCCCCAAGGCAAAAGAAAGGTGAACAACCCCCCCCCCCACAGAGTAACATGATTGATTCCTATAAGACTTATTTAAAATATTTTTCATTGCTTTTGAATCATAAATGTACAGTTTGGAGTCAGTCTACATATTATTGTTTTTGCTTTATGCAAATGATAAATATAATGCACAAAGTGTAGGAGAAAGAGAACTGGTCCTAGAATGAAGAATATTCCAGTTGAAATTTAGCCTCTGGTACATATTAGCTATATAACCAAAGTCCCAATCTTTCAACACCCCATGTCATGAAGATTATAAATTGAAGAAGAGTTGTAGAACTGCATTGGTAGAGGGATTTCTGAATTGGGGATTTCTTTGGGATTGTAAGTATGTTGATAGCAGGGGTTTTTTTGACTCTTTTTGTATCTCCAGCATTCAGTACTCTTGCCATTCAAATGATTAGTTTTGGGGAAATGGAGAAATGAAATACCATTAAAACATGATGTTCTTACAACTCTTTGGAAGGAAAAGTGTTGGTGACTGAGCTTTTCCAAATGGCAAGCAATTAAATTGCCTGGATGGGTTCATGATATGACCAATGGTGTCAGTTCTTCCCAGAGGCAGGTTGACTCAGATAGGTGTTCTGAGAGTCCTATAGGGAAGGACTAATCCCAATACTCCAAATGACATATAATGAAAACAAAGTACAATGGAATTAAGACATCCCTTTTCATCTAAGCTATGTTTTCTTCAATGATTAGCAACATTTCATTAGTTTTTTGTATAACCACATCACAATGCTGACTCATATTGAGTTTAAAGTTCATTAAAACTCCCAGATCATATTCAGAATAAATGTTATGTAAAAATACACCTCATCCTTACTAGGTGGATTTTTTAATACTCAAATTAAATAAGTTGCTTGCAATGCTTGCATCCTTGTTGAATTTCATTTTGTGAGATATAATTCAATGATCTAATCAGTCAATTTTTTGAATATTTACTCAATCATCTAGCTATACTACAAGCTTTGCCTCATGTGCAAATATGTCGATACTGTAGAAATTGAGGGGATTAGGTCAGCAAGTGATAAATTGTGGAAATTGAGTGAATCAAGTTGATCTCATCCTGTGACTCAATTCTGGGGCTAGCTTAGCTCCCTTTCTAATAAATTACAGACCTAGTCCAAATTCTGTCTTGTGAGATAAGTTTATACAATTGTAGGAATTGGGAGAAAACTTTATCTCATTGTTTGAACCTAGACCTCAGTGGCTGGGAAAAGGGCCACTTTTACCTGCTATTTAGAGACCCTTAATCAAGGACCTAGGGTATCTTGACCAAAAAGGCAATCAGATCCTAAGATTAATGTAAGGAGTTTCTCATGATTCTACAACTCGATCAGTCTTTTATGTCTTATCTGAAAACTGATCCCATACTTTACAATTAGTTATTGTATCCAAGTTTCTTTAATTTTTCACAGATACTCAGGGAAGAGTGAGCTATCTCTTTTCCTAAATTAAGGAATCATACATATTTCCTCTTCCACCCTCCAAAATGAGAAAAATCTCTAAATTTTCATCTAATTAGAAATCAAATTGCTTAAATTTGTATTGCTTCCTTTTAATTAATTGGTCTTTTAATTGCTTTTAATCAGTCTTATTTGACTGCTTTTAATAATCTGACTTCCCTCATATTGGGGATGTCCAGCCCTAAGTTCCTGATTTGTTGGGTAATGTGTGCATTGCCTAAGAAATCCCTATGTTCAGATCAAGCCTTTGCTTTCTCTCATTTCATCTTTTGCTCATCATAATACTAAGACTTTATCCAAGTCATTGATCCTGAGAATATCCCACTGGACTTCCTCTGCTATGTTCACATCCAATCAGAAAAAATATATCTGTATATATTTTTTAGTTCAGTTATCTAGCCAGTTCTCTAAATATGTTATTATCTAGTCTCTATCTTCCTACCTTTTCTACAAAAATATTGTAACATACTTTGTCAAAAGGTTTGCTAAAATTTAAGTAATTTATACTTGCAGCATTCTTTTTCTGTGAATTTAGTAAGCTTATAAAAAAGAAATGATGTTAGATTATATAAGCCTTTCTTAATGAAGTCATCTCTCTTTATAATCATCCCCACCTTTTCCAACAACTATTTCTAATTCCTAGAAGTTTCCTAGGAATCAAAGTCAATCTCATCATGTAGTCTGCAGATTTTTCTTTTGGTGGTGAAGAAGTTGGAATATGATTTGCCCCTTTCTGTTCTTGTGGTACTTCTCCCACCAAAGATGACCTTACAAGTATTACTAACAGAGACTCAACAATCCTATTTACCAATTATTTCAGTATTTGAAGAATTATAGCACTGGGGTCAAGGGGCTTGAATTCATGAAGGTCATCTAGGTATTCTCTTATTATCTCCTTAATCATCTAGGGCATTGATTTACTTTTAGTCACTTTTTACTTTTAGTCACTTTTGTCCCATCATTTCCAGTGCATAGATTGTTACTCTTAGAAGACAAAAAAGCAAAACAAATACTAAGAATCTCAGTCCTCTATCCATTGTTATTTATCATCATCCCATCTGCTCCAAGCAAATTTAAAGCTTTATCTTTCTTTTATCTCCTTTTCTTTTTCTCCCAATGGAGTTAACAGTAAAACAAACAAAAATAAAACAAAAATTTTATTATCCTAACCTTTCCTTGTCAACCTCAATTCACTCTGATGTTTATCACTCCTGGCACTATTTTTATAGGTCCATGAATGTATATTCACTTCCTTTCACCTAACTTAATATTCTGTACATTTCATTTAAGAATAAATCTAAGCTGATTAGTGAGTTATTTTGCTTGTGCTTTCACATAAGCTCCTTCTGAAATATCCCATTTTTTTTTCTCATTGGAGTTGTATTTGATTCTGCATTTAGCATTTTATTCTTGAGCATTCTGCTGTGGGAGTATTTTAATCCATCAGTTTCTGTTTTGCCTTTGAAAACTTTTAAGTGAGCTTTCCTGAAATCTAGTGTGTATATCAGACTATGACAAGCTTCCCTTTCCTTCCCATCATACCCTTTATGATGAAATGATCACTTTCCCCAGGGTTCCCATCAGTTCTACCCCAGTAACCAGTTACCTTCTGTTAGTGAGATTCCGATCCAGAGAGGAATTTTCCTTTGTAGTTCCTCCAGCATTTGACCTGCAAGACTGGGCTTAAAATCCACTCCATTCCATTGTAGCTTGAACAAGTTGACTTGACAGGGTGATACTATATCTCTCTCAGTAGGTCAGTGTGTAGAATAAGTGTGAAAACCAGAAAGTTCCTTTTTACTTGATAAGATTTTTTTTCCTGATAGGCTGATGACTCATCTAAATTACCCATCTAGTTGGAATAAGATTCATTTGATAGCTTGGAGCTAGTGTTATCTAAACCCACTGAGAAGGAACTATTGGGGGAAAGGGGAGTTGAATGCCTTGATTATGGCTTCAGCATAGGTATTCTCCCACAGATTCTGACAAAAGAAAGACCTTGTGATAATAAACATTCCAAAGGATTCTAGATTTCCAATCATGTCAGACTCCTCGAATTGTCTCCCTAACCTCCCTACTGGGACAACATCATTCAGATGCATCAGCAGCCAGGTACTGACTGAACACAGAGTCACCAAATATTAAGGAGAACTTTTTGAGCATGCCATGTGAGGAAGAAAAAGATTTCTAGAACCTAGGACCTCTGTAACATGAACTATATAAGGGTGAGTCCATTTTCATGTGGTCTTTGTATGTACTTGTAGAAAACTGTCACAGATTTTGGGTGGGCTTTTTAATTATTTTTTTCTTACTGTGTCATATTAGCAACTACCCTTTTCAAAAATCTAATTAAAGCTAGAAATATAAATTGATCCTTAACTGACAATCAGATGGTGAACACATTGGTCGAGGCTCAAAACAATGACTTTAGAGAAAATTATCTCTGACTTATCCTAAAGCTCTGAGGGAAAGACATAACTTTGTTTAGAGAAATGATACTTGGGTGTTGGGATAAGTATTCACACAGTCTATATAGGCTACAAAAGAGTGAAATAATGACTTAGAAATTTCAAGATGCTATTAACTACTTTGCTTTTTGGCAAAGAGAGTGCTTTAACAGATGTCTGGACAATTGAAGTCTCCCGTCACTACTACACCCAGTGTCTATTCCAGGCTTGTGATCTGTTCCTCAAATTCCTCATTTATTTCTTTTTCTGTACAAATGGTATATAGTATACTCGGAAGACAAAATAACATCCATTTTTCCCTCCATTAACCATCAAACAAGTGCTTTCTATTATACTTCCCTCTTTTCAAGTTTTTCAATTTCTTCCTGAGTATATGTCCTAAAAACATAATTCTACCTGCTGACCTTTTCTCTCCTGATGCTTTTGAAAAAAAGTATGTTTGTCACCCAAACCCATGACCCCATCATGACTTTATTCATTCATATTTGATATTCTCCCAGTATGGCAAGCAAAAGCCTCAAAATCAAATGTATACTAAATCTAGTTAAATTAAATGCATTCTACATCTCCCATAAATTTGATATTCCTACATATATCCCTATAATTATGACTACAATTATCACATATTCCCAATCATGCAAATTCGAATTTCTCTAAGGCATTTATTTCTGATTTCCCACTCCTTACATTCTATTAGTTACAAATTATTGTTGTTTCTACAGCTATGTGATATAACCACATCTCATTATAGATACATATAACCTCTCAGGCTCCCTATTAGTTTCTGTGGTCCAAACTTTTTCTTTTTCAATTTTTTTAAACAAATGGCAAAAAGAAAATGAAACAAAAAGAAATCAAGTAAATAAGTAAGCAAGGAAGCAAGAAAGAATTTAAGATTTTATTAAAGGAAAGATCTGGATAAGAGACATTATTCAAAAATTTTCTATTCAGCTCAGATCTTTGACATAGGAATGCCTAAATATGTCCTATTTCATTAAATTTCCTTTTTTATCTTTATGATCATATTCTGTTTTGCTGGGTAGATTATTCTCAGCTGTAATCTTAGCTCCTCTGCCTTCTAATATTCCAAAATTTCTTCTCCCTATAATGGCAGATGCTAAACTTTATTTTATTTTAACTTTACATCTATGAGTTATTTATTTTTGTCTTCCCATAATACTTTCTTTTTGACCTGGGAGCTTTTAAATCCGAAGATGAATTTCTATGAGTTTGCAATTTGGGATTTCTTTCAGAAAATGATCAGTGAATTATTTAAATTTCTGCTTTGCCCTCTGGTAGTATGATATTTGGTTACCTTTTCTTTATAATTTATTGAAATATGATACCCAGCATCTTTTTTCATCCTTAGTTTCAGGTTATCCAATAATTATTAAATAGTCTTCTTTATTTTCAGGGGAAGTTATTTTTCTAATAAGATATTTAATGTTTTGTCCTATTTTTCTCTTTCTTTTGATTTTGTTTTGTTGGTTCTTGATACCTCAGGGAAGCACTTATTTTCATTTGACCAGTTTAACTCTTAAGGAGATATTTTCCTTTTTTTTTTTTAAACCCTTACCTTCCGTCTTGGAGTCAATGCTGTGTATTGGCTCCAAGGCAGAAGAGTGGTAAGGGCTAGGCAATGGGGGTCAAGTGACTTGCACAGGGTCACACAGCTGGGAAGTGTCTGAGGCCAGATTTGAACCTAGGACCTCCCATCTCTAGGCCTAGCTCTCAATCCACTGAACTACCCAGCTGCCCCTTAAGGAGATATTTTCACTGATGAGATTTGGACCTCTTTTACTAAGCTATTAATAGTTTTTTTTTTCTCAAAATTTTCTTATTGTTCTCTTTCCTTTTGATTCTTAATTTATGTTTGTGAAGATGGGATTGACTCTGCCCTTGCCTACTTTAAATTTAATCAACAAAAAGTGTAGACACCCCTATTTAACACTAAGTAGGGGAGGTTTGCAAGCCACTTGCTGAAATGGGTGACAACTCAGAAACAACTAACCACCCCTGGGCAGTGCTAAGCAAATTTAAAGACTGTAATTGGTCCCCATAAAGTGGAGGAAGTGACAGGAAGTGAGGTAAAAAAAAAAGGACAATAAAAGGTGATGAACTTTGTGTGCAAGAGATTTTCTTCCTGAATTTTCAGGTTGGAGGATCTTGGACTGGGAATGAGGCTTGGAGCTAAGACTTGAAACTGGGACTTTGGATCTTGGACTGCTTCTGATAAGACTGCTCCTGGATCTTCTCCTTTGAGGCTTTGACCAGGGTAAGTGAGAAGATGATGCTCTTTTCCTGGCTTCTGGAGAGATTAATTACAAAGAAGCCTCTTCTTCTTGGAGGAGACCACTGGGTCCTCCAGTTGGGGATTAAGGAGCCCTGCAGGAGCTGAATGGGCATTGGAGCAAATATTTAGTGTGGTAGGATAGACATCTTCTCTACCCTATTTTTGTATTTCTCTACTTTCACTCTTTCCATCTCTTTGTAAATAAAAGCTATTCAAAGTCATTTTGCCTCAAGCTATAACATTTTAAATCAGTGATCACCATATTATTTAGAACTATCACATATTTAGTCAAACCCTTAATTTAATTCCTTACATGTTTAAAGTCTTTCTTTTTTCTCTTTTATACATATATATTTCTTTTATTATAGGAATTTTGCTGTGCTTTTGTTCAATCTGTATTTTTCTTTGAAACTTTGCTTGTAGGTATTTTCAAGTCACTGACTTCTGTGTTGGCATATTAAGCTTTCCTGTATCTATTGGATATTTTTATCAGCTTTTTTTCTTTTCTTTTTGCCTATTCCATTTCATTTCTTGACTTTATGTTAGGATTGGGCTCTGCTGATCTATAGAGGAGAATTTGGCTGTCTTGAGGTTTCATGGCTAGAAGGGGGAGACTGTAGGGTTTTTTTTGTTTTTTTTTTAGTGCTTTTAATATAGTTCTGAATTGAGTAAAATTCTTATCACCATTTGCCTTGTCCTTATCCAGGTAGGGCCTCTGCTCTTTCAGAACCACAGACATAATTGCCCCTCTCCATCCTGAAATGCAACCTAGAAGTAATTAATGGAGGAAATGATGCCAAATGGCACCTGGTACTTTATCCATTGCTAGCATAGGAATTCTTTGGAATGCCTTTCTGATCATGTCTCCTTATTCTTATACACTTAGGGTTATTGGTGTAACCACTGATATTGTTGCTTCCTCTAAGCCAGCAATCCATCACAGGATGTTCAGAAAGACCTTCTCTTTCTAAGATTTTCTAGACTGAGAAAATGAGGTACTGTGATTTTTTATTATTATACCACTGAAAATGTATTTTAAAAGTTGTTTAGAGTTGGGTTAGCATAGTTCAAAAGAAATTCAATTACCTCCATCATCTTGACTTTACCCACTCCTCTCTCTAATCAGATCACTTTCATTGGATTTCTGCCATGCCTGGAATTTGCTTTCCTCCTCTCTATCTCCTAGTTTCCCTGGCTCCCTTTAAGTTCTTGTTTATATCCCAATATTTCCAATAGCTTTTCCTGACTATCTGAGATAATCACAATTTATTGTAAGTAGTTGGACATACTTAGTTTTTTAGGTTATTTTAACTAACAATGCAAATTATGAGAGCTGGGATTGTGTCCGTGTGTTTATATATATATATATATATATATATATATATATATATATATATATATATATATATATATATATATAAACACATATAGTACAATGCCTAGTACATATGAATAAAATGTTTAGTGTATGACTAACCAAACTAGGAAGCCGGTATCCCCCCTAAACAATATATCATTTCTAACCTGACCCTTGTGGACAAAAAAAGTCATCCTAAGAGCTAGATAGGTAGCATAATGAAGAGAGTATCAGTCTTACAATAATAATAAAAAAACTTAGTTTTTTTCTGATTCAAATAGTTACTGAATATATAACACTGCCTAATTACTTAAGCTTTGTCTTCATCAAGTCCCTCAAAATTTTACTTTGAGTATCACATTAAAAGTATTTTGAAAAACTTAAAATGATATATAAATAAGTGTTTAATATGTATATTTAATATTATATATAAAATGGAAGTATAAATTAATATATGTATAATTAAAAGTATTAAATGAAAATAAAATTTTATTATTGTTTCTATAGTAGTTGTAAGAGGAATAGTAACCATAACAATAATTGTATCTTTCATATTATTACTTTTCAAAATTATCTTCCTTCCCTAATCTCACCATCAAAAAGTGATTCACCTCTCCTTCTCAGAGGTAATTTATTTTTTGTTGGCTTTCTCTCTTGCTCTTAGGAATCTACACTCTGCCCTGTAGATATGCAGCTTCTACATATTGTCTTCCTGCTTCCTCTTCCATGGGAGAATAGACTCTCTGAGATGGAAAATGTTTCCTTCTTTGTCTTTGTATCTCTAGACATGGAAGTTTTTTTCATATGTTTGTGAAACTGAAATTAAACTTCCTACACAAAACTGCATTCCCTCTAGTGTGTTAAGTGCATGCTGGTAGGCAATTGTGAGAAACAATTCCTGTTTTTCAAAGTTGGCTGCCCCACAAACATTCTACTGATGCCATAATGCTATTCCACTTATTTTGATTTCCTTTGACCTTAGATCTTGTTTTCATAGGAAATATAAATCAAACATAGGTTCATTAAATGACAATGCATATAAGGTCATGAGATGCCATTCTAGATTCTACAATACACCTTTGTTTATTAGCAGGATAAATGCAGTGAATTCTATTCTGAAACAATGTGAGAGCTAATCTTGAACCCAGAAGCATCTGGAGTATTAAGGAGGAATTAGTATATCTTGTAAGAAGACTTGCTGAGATCTTTTTTAGGGATGCTCATTCACATTTGGTATCCACCTTCCTTCCATCCATCTCTCACCTGTGGCTCCAAGAATCTGCAAGAAAAGCAGCTCACCAGGGCAGGTTCCACTAGGGCAATAGTCCTTGGGCACACCTGAAGCAGTAGCAAAAGCTTCCTGAGTTCTCAATCACAGATGGTAAGGGAGGGTCAGACAGCTATTCAGAAGGAGATTACAGGGGTCCCTCTGTTGGCTCTGGGTGCAAGATTCTTGTCATATTACCCATATGTAAAACCAGTTCACAGTCCAGATGGTGAGAAGGAGCACTAGCAGATACCTGTGCTTGTGACCACAGGGGAGCAGGGCATCTCTTTGAGATTCCTTCCACAAAAGACTTACTATGGAAAAGTGTTTTACATAACTGCATATATAAACTCTATATGAGATTGCTTATCATCACATCAGGAGTGGGAGGTTTGGGGGTCAAAAGAGAAATCAAGATTTAATATTCTTTGAAAAATGCTAGAAACCGTTTTTACGTATAATTGGGGGAAAACAAAATAAAATTTAATTAGGAAAAAAAAGAAGTATTTTACCTATGGTAGTAGAAACTTTTGATGTCTTTAGAAAGGTTTCCTGTTCTATAAAATATATTAAAAGTTAGAATGGTAGGCTTCAAGGAGATATAGTGGCTAGAGCAGTATACCTGGAGTTGGAAGATATGAGTCAAAATTGTATCAGATACTTAATGTCTGTATGACCCTTGACAAGTCATTTAACTTCTTCTCTGTTCCTTAATGTCCTCATTATGTAAATGTGAATAAAATAGCACCTATAAGCCAGAATAGGATATTATTTGTCAACTGTTTTATGAATCTAAAAGCCCAAGAAATTGCTAGTTATTACTACTACTAATAAAAAATAAATAATTGGAAAGCATTTATAAGTACTTCCAGGTACTAGAGATATGTATACAGACAAGCAATGTAGCTCCTATCTTTAAAAAGCTTCTATTATAATAGAGATGGAGGGTATACACAAAAAAAGAGATCTGAAAAGGAGTGTGGTTGTGAGGAGGAGTATACTCTGGGTGCCTGGACTTGTGATTTAGAAATAGCCTGGAAATGATGTGGAAGTCTGGTTCCCAACATTATAAGGCCAATGCTCACATATCAGAGCTGAGAATCCCAAGGGAAGAACCAAAGAACTGGTGGGAGATGAATAAGGGGCATGACCTCAATACCAGCAGCATGGTTTCAAGATGGCCTGAAAGTTGTTAACCTTTAAAAATCCTCTAATCACTGTCTCCAGGATCCTGGAAGGCATACTGTGCTTATAAATGGAATTAATTTATGCTGAAATTGAATGACTAAATTGATGCTGAAATCAAGTAGAAATCAGTATGCCCTTTTCCTGGTAATGCAAGTTGAAAACAGCAGTTTTCATTCAAGTTTTCATTGAGAATTTTTTTTCTATTTTTCATATTCAAACACCAATCTTAGATTAGGCAGAAATATCTATATTAGTGAGAAGAAGAAATTAGAATAATAGGAGCATAGGGAAAGAGGAAAAAATATGTATGGGTTTCCAGAAAACCTATGTCTGGGAAACAAATTTAAAGTCTTCCCTAAAATTTTAATTGCTCCCATGAAAGAGAAGAAGAAAAAAAATCTTTCAAATGTTAACCCATCAAAAGGAGGGGTTATAGCAACACCATGATAGCTAGGATCAGAAAAAAGGGACTAGAATCTGAGATCTTTTACTAAATAAGGATGTGACAGTGTGTGAGCCCCTTAGATTCCAAATAATAATACCTGTATGTGTGTGTGTGTGTGAGTGTGTGTGTGTGTGTGTACCTGTATAATACCTGTACCTGTATAATACCTGTATAATTATTTGGAATGTGTGTGTGTGTGTACACACACACACACATTCCAAATAATTATACAGGTATTATTATTTGGAATGTGTGTGTGTATATACACACATACACACTACCTATCTCATTTGTTGGCCAAGAGGAGGATTCCTTTAAAAAAATCCAATGCTAGTGTCCTATGAAGTTTTGTCATTCATTTTCCTATCTGAAAAATTGATTCCGTTTTTATTCTCATATGATGTCCCAAGGAAAACAAGAATAATAGGTATTTTCAATAAAATTCAGACTCTGTTTCTTTATACAGTGGGAGGGCTTAGAGGTAAAGAGGAAGGATGCCACGTAAACCAAAGGCATGATTTTTATCTTCTAGATGGCCTGCCTGATCAAGAGTTCTTATAGCCCAGTCTTAGCATTATTTGACATTATTGCTAAAATTGTTAGTGAAGAAGCTAATTCTCAAAAAAATTATGATGTACATTTGATTTAAAAAGGGGGGATTTTCTCAGTAAGATGGAGTAGGTAATTTTGGTTTCTCAGCAGCCTTTGAACAACTGTCTAAGAACAAATCATTTACCTATGGCTACATGTGTAGGAGCTACCAGATATTTTTCCATGACTGAAGGGAACTTGGGGTGGGGAGAAGAGGATCAATTAAGATAATACTCATAATTAATTATGCAAAGAATGTTTTAAAAGGTATGTCAGAGATCTTTTATGATGATGACTTCATCCTGAGTCTGGATCCCCTGAAAAATGTTTAATTCATGTGATAACCTCTAGAGATAGGTTTCCCACTAATTCTTGAGAGGCCTGTTTGAACTATGTTAGGAAATCACCCCCTCTCCAAAAAGCCAAAATCTGCTCTAAGAAACTTTTTAAAGTCTCTACGTTAAAGGGAAATTGCTGACTACCTAGAGAAAGAAGGAGCTTCCTTATCTAGGACTTCCCTATACTAATCAAATCATTTATCCAGAACCTGTTCCTCCTGCTTAAAATCTTTACTCATTGAATTTATTTCTGACCTACAGTGGCAATCAGAATATATTTATTTTTCCCATATGACAGTCCTATAATTATTGAAGAATGACTATGCCATGTGCAATAGAAAGTTCTTTTATGTTTACTATCAATGACTATACACTGTATTTCACAAACATGGGACACAACTGAAATGATGGAACAATAACAATGACAAGGAGGTCTAAGAGGTTAAGAAGAAGTAGTGGTCTCCAGAGTCTATGAGAAGGGGGGACAGAATGTCTTCTGTAAGGAAAAATAAGAAGCATGTTTTGTATAAAATGAATAGAATGTGAAGGAGACTACATAATAGGGAGAGACAGACAGACAGAGAGAGAGACAGAGAGACAGAGACGAGAGAGACAGAGACGAGAGAGAGAGACAGAGAGAGACAGAGACGAGAGAGAGAGAGAGAGAGAGAGAGAGAGAGAGAGAGAGAGAGAGAGAGAGAGAGAGAGAGAGAGAGGTGGGGGAGGGAGAGACAGACAGAGACAGAGAGAGAGACAGAGAGGGGGGAAAGAGAGAGAGAGAGAGAGACAGAGACAGAGACAGAGACAGAGACAGAGAGACAGAGAGTGAGAGAGAGAGAGACAGAGACAGAGAGAGAGACAGAGAGACAGAGAGACAGAGAGAGAGAGACAGAGACAGAGAGAGAGACAGAGACAGAGGGAGAGACAGAGACAGAGACAGAGAGAGAGAGAGAGAGAGAGAGAGAGAGAGAGAGAGAGAGAGAGAGAGAGAGAGAGAGAGAGAGAACATTTATTTAGCACTTACTATTGTGGTACAGGCATGGAGAGAGAGAGAGAGGACTTGTAAGCCAAGATACAAGAACCAAGGTCTCTACCACACTATGGAGGAGACACTGTGTTAAGCCTGAAGGATATTTTTGAAAGCACAATAGGCATTATTTTCCCCTCAAGGAACTGAAATTCTAATGGAAGGATGGTAATCCTTAAAAAGGAACTGAAAGAGAAAGTTGTGGACAGACCTAGTGGCAGGGTTGAAGATGTTAGGGATAGCCATGGAGATCTGAGACCTATAAGATGAAGTCATTTCAGTCCTAACAAAACTTGGCAGACTTTAGCATTAGTGATTTTTTTCAGTGGAGAGGGAATAAAAGTGATGGCTTAAACAGAAGAATATCCATGCTGACAAATGCACAAGGAGTGATGTGTAATAAATTAGCTGAACTAAAAAGAAACTAACAATGGAAGTTATCTATAAACAAAGTAGACTACTAATATGGCTAGCAAATCTCTTATCATTGGAACCACACGATTTCTAGATGATAAAATGGGATTCACATTTCAGGTGTGGGTCCAAATATAAATCAAAGACTCTCAGGATTAGATGAGTATCAGAGATCATCTTGTCCTCCAACTATCTCTTCTAAAACATGCTCCCCAAGTGTATATCCAGCCTCAGAGTGAAGACTCCTTGTTCCTCCAAAGACAGCCTATTCAACTTTGAATATATCTGATTGTTATGATCATGACCTTGTTGTTTTTTCTTTCTTCAGTGCAAGCCAAATTTGCACATCAGCAGCTTTTAGCTCTAATTTATCCTGGGACTTAGTAAAATTTATCCAGTTCTTTTATAGGATAATTCTTCAATTATTCTATGACAGCTATCATGTCCACCCTTCTCTAATCTTCTTTTCTATAGGCTAAACATCTCTAGCTTCTTCAATTAGTTGTTTGATATTGTGGTCTCTCATCCTCTTTCCATTCTAATCACCCTCATCTTAATTTGTACTTAATTCAGTGTCCTTCACAAACTTTGGTAATGAAACTAAACAGAGTTCCCAAGATATTGTCTAATTTCCTGATCACATATTGAACTAGATAATCTCTTAGGTCCCTTCCAGATCTGAAATTCCATTTTTTATTGCAAAGCCTAAGGGGGCTAAATTCTAATGACTGGAGTCAACTTCTTTCAGCCAGTGAGGACATCTGGACATTCCTGGCTTCCCCTGAAAGCACATCACAGAAATATTCCTTACCTCAGCTTACAGCTGCTCTCAAATTAGGATCATGAATGATCTATAGCTATTGCATTGTTTAGTGACATTATCTCATGGCACCAGAGCTAAAAAGACACAGTCCCTTTTGGCAACAGACAAATGCCTGAGGCAAGGAAAGAGATGATAGGTAGGAATCTCAATGCTTGAAGAGTAGGAACACAGGCAATAGGAATGAGTCAAAGGATAGTAAAAATCACAGGTAATGTGGTCTTATATTTCAAACATTTCATCTGAGAACAAATAATCATGCTTCATTGCCACTTCTAATATACCAATATAGAATGCATCAATTGCCTCTATGATAATCATAACTGTCATTATTTGGGATCCACAAAATGTGACCTCAGTGAAATAGACTATATTTTCTAATAGACTTTATGTTCATCAGACAATTTAGGAGAATCAATTCAATTTAATTTCTATGATCAGCTCTAAAAATTGAATTCTGGAATATTATACTGAAACGTGCAATGTCCAACTTAATGGATAGCTGAACACTTTTAATGGAACATGAAGTATTGAAAAGAAAGAAAAGAAAATATGTGTAAAATATCACCAGGTAAATAAGTAATAATTTCATTTTGTGTGAGAAGCATAAAGAAGAGAGAATTGTAAATGAAACTTAGACAAAATTTATCTTAAGCATTTCTTCCATTTATTGTGCCATGCATCCAATCTTTTCAGGTTCCTGCATTTGCTTCCTGTGAATCTCAACTCAATTCTATTCCAAACATTTAGGAAACAGTTTATCTAATCCAGGCATATCTTGAGGAATGAAGATAGGAAGTGACTGCAAAGTCACCCCTGCCCTCAAGGACCTTGCAATCAACTTGATCTGATTCATATCTTGATCTCTCTTCTCTGTCTTGAAAATATTCTTAGCTATAAAATGACCATGCTGAACAAGATGAGCTTTGATGTCCCTTCCAGCTTTAGATTAGTGACCCCATGCATCATATCAGATACATATGCACATATATGTGTGTCTCTGTTATATGTTCTATGTATTATATGTTTATGTTACTTCTTGTCATATTCCCATCTCTCTCTAACCCCATACACATTTTATGCAATAGAGAGTGCCAGGAGGGAGAACGAACCAGAAGATCGTCTGAAAGCTCCATAGTTAATTTTCTCCAAGAGTCTCCTTTAAACTCCAAAAGTTTTACAGAGATGTTAGCATAGCATTCATTAAATACTTCCATGGATGCTGGATCATTGGATGGAGATGAAAGTGGAAAATGGAAAATGAGTCCAACAGAGCAAAATCTTCAGTGGATACTAAAAAGCTGGAAAGTATTGAATTTCAAGGATCTATTGGTGAAGGACTATGCCTGAAATCCAAGGATTGGTCCAGATCACTGCAAAGAGAGGTTCAGCATTGCAGTGTTAGCTCCACGCTGATGAATTCATTGGCCAAAATATCTCATAAGAGTATATATTAATATGTGCACGAGTTAGAATATTTTCTGGCAAAGGAGGTATGCACAATGATCAAGAGACATTTATTAAACCTCAAATATTCCAGATTGCAATCATTCATTAAACACTTACCACGGGCAATGTGATGAAGAAATAAATCAAAAGTCAAAGTTGCCCTCCCTGTAGGAGGTTCGGCTCTGTTCAGGAAGCAAATATATAAATAATGGGGTATGCCGAATATTTTAAAAAATAATACAAATATAATTTTCAAGGAAGGGCATCAGGATGATGAGAAAGACTAATTGTAGAAAGTATCCATGCTTGAGCTGAATCTTTAAGGGAACATGAGATTCTCAGATATTGAGATAGAGGGAAAACAATGGAGATTGAAGAACAGACACTGAAAAAGTATGGAAACAAGAGATTAATTAAGATAGCTTTGACTATACTGTAGAGTATGTGAAAGAAAGTCATGCATAAAATATTGAAAATATATTTTGAGCCCAATTTATGAAGGGCATTATATTCAAAACTGTGGAGATCATGTACTTTTAGAAAATCTAGAAAGCCACTGGAGTTTACTATGGAAGGAATGTGGTCTTACTTGTACTTTAGGAAAATTATATCTTGGCCCTATTGAATATGGATTGCAAAAGGCAGAGACTTGAGGCATGGAAAGGAATCAGGTAGCACTTAATTCATTTTTTTTTTGCAAGAGATAATTTTTTTTAAAACAGACAATTTGTAGTAATTGAGATATATTGATAAAGAATTGTTGAAACTATGTCAATCTCCATTTATTAAGATAATACTTTAAATCATGCAGTTCTCCACACATTGCCACACATCCCTTCTTTGGGTTTTCATTTTATTAGCACATAACTATCAGCTCACGTTTCAAGATAAAAATATACAAAGCAGGATTTATATATATATATATAAATAAAATAGGAACTACTTAATCAAGGTAAGGTACTAGGAAAATAAGAAGGGGAAAGAGGGATGGGGCATTGCTTTCAGTAAAGATGAGATGGTAAGAAGGTAGAATAAGGAAGAAAGTTATAGGCATGGGAAGCCAACAGAAAAAAATGGAACATAGAGATAAAATGTCTTGTTTATGGGCTACGTAGGAGGCTAGTGTCACCAAGATTTACCAAGATTGAAAAGTACATGTTTGGGAGTAAACTGTAAGAATATTAGAATAGTACTAGGAAGCTAGGTTATAAAGGATTTGAATGCCAAACAGAATACTTTGTATTTAAGCCTGGAAGCCAAAGGGAGTCATTGGAATTTATTGAGTGAGGGTGAAATGAGTGGACCTGTGCATTAGGAAAATAACTTTGATAGCTGAGTAGAGGACATTTTGGAGAAGGAAAGGAAATAAAGTAGGTAGACCTATATGTAGCCTATTAAAATAATCAAGACTTTTTGTATTGGTGGCTTTCTTTAGAGTAATGGCAGTGTCAAAAGTGAGAAGGGAACTATTGGAGAAATGTTTTTCCCATTTTTTTCCTCCATTTTGCTGATTCCCTTCTAATCTTGTTTTCATTGGTTTTATCTGTCCAAAAAGGTTTACATTGTATATGAACAAAATTATTCATTTTATATATTGTAATGTTCTCTATCTCGTTTAGTCATAAAGTCTTCCCTTCTCCATAGATCTGATAGGTAAACTGTTCTATATTCCCTTAATTTACTTACAGTATCACTCTTCTGTGTGAGATATTGATCTAAACCTAATTTTTGCCATGCTGTTTTCCATTTTTCCCAGATCTTTTTGTCAAATAAGAGTTCTTAACCAAAAAGCTGGGATCTTTGGGATTAACAAACACTAGATTGCTGAGTGTGTCTACACCTAATATATTCCATTTATCCAACCTTCTATTTCTTATCCCATGCCAGATTCTTTTGGTGATTATACTTTAGAGTAGAGTTTAAGATCTGGTACTATATAGCCCACCATCCTTCAGATTTTATTTTCATTAGTTCCATTAATGTTCTTGACAATTGTTCTTCCAGATGAATTTTATTATTTGTTCCACATCTATAAAAGAATTACCTATTTTAAATGTCCTTTTAACTACAAAGAACATAATTCAGGGTTCAATGGTCACAGAACAGGTATAAAATTGAGTTTTGTAAGGAGAGAGATGAAAACAATATAAACTATTGGTAGTTAAGGGGATTTAAGATCTAGGACAGGACTATATTTTGTTTAGCTGAAGTGGATTGGAGGTGTAACTCTTAAGAAATAACTAAGTTGAGATTCTGAGTGGTTCTGCAGTGGTAAGGAAGGGCCTATATATATATATATATATATATATATATATATATATATGAGGTTTTCTAGTATGAAGACAGAATTTGGGAAGGAAAGAAAAATTGAGAGTCAGCTACTAAACTCTTTGAGGAGGAAGGGGAGTGACTTGAGGGTCTGTAGATCACAGCAATTAGCAATTTGATGGAGTAGTAGATATGAATATCATGAATCTTAAAGAAATAGAAATTATTGTAGAAAAAATAAAAGTAGAAGGAAAACCCAAAAGAAGTAATATGGAGCAAGAAGGGTTCCAGCTTCTCTGCTTCAACTAATGAGCTGGGGAGAATGAAGGTACAGCTAGTACTGGAAAGGGTGGCCAAGGACACAGTGTCATCAGGTCTCACTAAGAGCTAGTATATGGATGGAATGGAAGTGGAGAAGATTTGTATCAAAAGAAGGTTGTTGGCTATGAAACTGGCATTCCAGAGGACTTAATGGAAGAATTGGGTGGTTTCTGGTTGAAACTTTGGGATGGTTAAGTAGGATGGCAATGAGGAATCAAGTGGTGGTGGGAGCAATAAATGAAATTAGGAGATCTATAGAATTTCAGTCATGATCTGAAGAGTAAATATGAGAATGCTCATCTTTGAGTGGAGGGTGCCACTCTTTTTTCCCATGGGAGTTTGGAGATCAAGCTGGCATCAAGTGCAATATGAGATGAGACTCATTTAGTCAGATGTTCAGAGAAGGAACCTCATTTCACTTCTCTTCTCTTCAAAGGCTATCGATTAGTCAAGAAAAGGATACAATTGAAGTTGCAAGTCATACACGCACAACAGAAGAAAGAAATGCCCTTCACTATCCACTTTCCTTTTCCTCTTCTATCAAAGGACAAGATACAGCAATAGATGGAAGATCTGAAGTCAAAGCATAGTTCACTTTTTGCACCATAGTTTTTCCACATACTATTTGGGACACTGAGGTAGCAACAGGATGTGGAAGGTACATCATACTGGCACAAATGGCAATTGTCATTTATTCTTTACCGAACTGTCCCTTTGCTCTACTGACCCTTTGCTCTTTGACTGGAATTAAATATGCCAAGTTATATAATCTAGTCCTCAAGTTCTTTTAAATTTAGAAATTGTTCCCTAATGAGAAGGAGAATAGAACATCCAATCTTAATGGAACCTTGACTAGTATTGGCTTTGAGCATTCAGAAGTATTAATTGTGGAATTTGACAGAAGCCAGCAAGTTGACATGTTTTATTGACAAGTTAAAAAAAAGGAAATGGGGATTTATTTTAGGGAAAGGATAAACCTATTTGCTGTTGTTATGGTTTTGTCCCTGGCAGCAGGATGGTAGAGTTAGATTAGATACTATTTTACTCAAAAAATTTAGTCAATTTGGGTGTTGAAGATCATTTACATCTCATTTTTAGTGCCTCAGTCCTTAAAAAATGTGGTTTTCCTCTCTACACTTCTGATTCTTCTCTTTTCCCACTCTCCCCACCACCACTCAGTCCTTATTTCCATTTGTCCCAGAAAGAAGGCTTAAATAAAATTATGATATAATTTTCTTAGTGTCAATGTTTTTTCCAGAGCTTTATGAAAAAGTAACCAAAAAGAGGCATCTGGGTACCTTGGTGGATTGAAAGCCAGGCCTAGAGATGGTAGGTACTAAGCTCAAATATGGTCTCAGATACTTCATAGCTGTGTGATCCTGGGCAAGTCACTTGATGCCCATTTCCTTTCCCTTACCACTCTTCTGCCTTAGAACCAATACACAATATTGATTCTAAGATAGAAGGTAAGAGTTTAAAAATAAAGTAACCAAAAACGAATAACTCTGATATTCATAAGTTTCAAATTTATCAAGACATGTTATTTTTTTCTTCTCCATATTAACTTAATATTATTAAAAATATCTCATGTATTTGTATTGTTCCCATGCACTCCAGACTTGAATCTTATTCAGTTGACATTTCAATCAAGTACATAAGGTCCTGGGGTTGGCTTTGCTTCTGATTAGATATGATGAAATGGCCTCATGCATCCACACATTATAGTATGCCCAGGTGTCCTTTGACTGCTTGCTTCTTGTCATCAATGATGAATAAGGACTTCATGCTGTACAGTGACAAAAATGTCTTAATTGCCTGTTGAGGTTGCAAGCCTTACTAATAAATTATTTACTTCCCTCCCCACTAGTTGGCATTCTATCCAGCTTTCAATCAAATGCTCCCTTACTCATGGAACTTACTCTTTCCTATTCTGATGCAACACTCTTTTTGGACTTTATAGTCAGTAAATAATTATTTATGAAGCCCAAAGTTTTACGCTAACTACTGTGCTAATACATGGGATTTCCAATGTAGAAACAATCCCTTCCTGTCTGACAATCCCAAAGATCCAAGATTTTGGAAGAAGAACTCAATATTTGACAAAAAATTGGAAAACAGTATGGCAGAAAGTAGGCACAAACCAACACCACATGCTATATACTAGGGAAAAGCCAAAATGGACACATCATTTAGAAATAAAGGATGATATCATAAACAAATCAGTGGAACACAAAATAGTTTTCTGTCAGATCTATGGGTAACAGAAGAATTAAGCCTGAAACAAGTTATAGAGAATATTATGAGATATAAAATGGATAACTCTAACTAGATTAAATTAAACGGTTTCTTTACAAACAAAAGTTATGCAACCAAGATTAAAAGGCAAACAACAACCTAAAAAAGGCTGAGTAAAATTTATAACATATAAAGCATTTCAAAATATGCAAATGGTGAAGGAAAATGATCAGGCAATCCTCAGACAAAAGAAATCAAATCTTTAGTCATATGAAAAAAATTTCCAAATAACTATTGATTAGATAAATGCAAATTAAAGCAACTCTAAGGAACCACTGCACACCTATCATTTTAGATAATATTTTGAAAAAGGAAATGATAAATTCTGGAGATAATGTAGAAAAAATGGAAGACTAATATACTGTTGGTAGAGCTGCAAAAGAGCTTGAGAGCAATCAGGAACTATGTCTGAAGTGAAATCACACTGTGCATATCCTTTGACTCAACAATATCATTACTAGATTTGTATACTATAGAGACTAAAGATAGGGAGAAAGAATCTATCTGCACAAAAATATTGGAGAATGGCTGAACACATTTTGGATTTATTCTTTTAATGGAATGCTATCATGCAATAAAAAATGATAAAGTTGGTCAAAAAAAGAAAAATTCCCTTAATAAACTGGAGATGATCATATATTTTTGAAAATAGGCAGGCACAAGATACAGAATAATTTGAAAGGTAATTATATAGAGAGTAAACCAGAATCTGAGGGAATCTAGCACTATGGAAAATTGTCAATTGAGCTAAATTTTGAAGAAAGATAAGGATTCTAAGGGTTTTGGGTAGAAAGTGAGAAAAAAATTAGATGAAGACTAACCAGTTAGGCAGAGTTCACTGTTAAATTTTCATTTTGAGTATTTACATATTGTAAAATTGCCAACTCCTAAAAATCAGGGTTTCATTTATTCCTTTGTTGATTGTATTTAAGAAAATATTAATAATTAAGCATAAAAGTGTGTGTATGAATGAATTTTTCCCTTTTCCCCAGAGAGTTTGTTAAACATTTTCTAGCAATCTCTGGAGGGAGAAAATTGCTGGTATGCAACAGAGTTAAAGAAAATCAGGAGGGTCAAGTATCATGCTCAAAGAGGAGCAAGGAGGTCAGTGTAGATGGACAATAGAGTCCTTTGAATAAAATTTATAACTAAAGTCAGAAGAGAGTAGATTTTGAAGAGCTTGCGGTGTCAAAGAAAGGATCCTGGAGGTAATTTTGACCTTTGGATTTCATTGAGTGGGAGGGAGTGTGTGACATTGTCAGAACTACCCTTTAGGAAAATTATGTGAGCAGTTAAATAGGGCGTGGATTATAATAAATAGTATGAGACAGGTACATCAATTAGAATGTGATAGTACAGAGACTTTGCATTCATGTCCTTATTTTAATATTTAAATTATTTCACCAGTGGAGATTACCTTATTCAATGTAGATCTTTTCCATCTCTTTATTCCCAAATAAGCACACACACATAAATAGAATGTCTTCAAGAGATTCTGTACCGACAAACAAAAGTTATCACATAGTAGATAGCCTTATGGTGATGAATATTTAGATGCTTAGTTAAACTGAATTTTGGACAATTAATTTAGGAACTGCCAGAATCCAATTTATGCTATATTATAGTACTATATTATATTCAGCAATCAAGTTTTATTTCCATATTGCAATAAGGTTTCAGAATAATACATTAGGGTAGCACTTTTACTTTTATTCATCATATTTTTCTGATATTTTATTGTGTAAAATTGGAGACAACCTCGGGACTCCATTTCCCAGAAGTCCTTGCTCACTTCCCAAAATGCCTTGTAACCTCACCTGAGCCAAGAGCAAGATGGGGTATTTAACCTGGCTGTAAAGGCTACTGGCTTCCTGTTTCCGCTTCCAAGCAGAAGAGTCTCTCTCTACCTAGCAGGCAAGATGTGAGGGGTTGTAAATGGGCTCTCTGGGCCTAGACATGTGCTTTTCTTACTTGTATATTCTTAATTTCTCAACCTTTAATAAACCTCTAAAAATATAATACTCCTTGCAGAGAGAAACTAATTTTTGCCTGCCTCAGTTTCCCCTAAATTTTAATCATAACAGTTGAATTTTAACTGTTACAATTGTCATATATGTACACAAATGCAATACACATATATGTATCTATTCATAATATACCAATTAGTAGATTAAAAACTCCTTGAGGGCAAGAACCTACCCTAAAACTTTTAATTTATCTTTCAGCAAATCCTTTAAAAATCCTTAATTCTTGCTATGACATCTTGTTATGCAATAAACTCTTGTGGCTTCCTAATTCTTCTCAGTTGACATTTAAATCTTTTTACACAAACTGCTTTTTTCAATTTTGATAGTCTTCTTGCATATTAATTTTACCTCATTATCTATATCACATTTTTAATGTGTTCATTCAAGAAAACCTAAATCCCTCTCCACCCCAAAAAGAGGGATATCATCATGGTGGTACCACAGGAAGATATAGGTATAAATCTTGGGTATGTAATGCCTGTGTGGCCTTGGAAAAGTACCATAACCACTTTTGATCTCAGATTACTCATTTATAAAATGATATGATTCCCTCCTGCACTAAATCTAAGATTCTATCCTTTGGATGAGTCACAATGCAGAACAGAGTTATCAGAGGTCTGACTGAAGCAATCCAGTCCTTGGCTTTGAAGATGGCACTTTGGATTGTTTATACATGAACTCTTCATTGTATTCTCTGCATGGTGCTTATTTTGGATTCCTTTTCTGCATTATTCCTTGAGAATGTTCTGGTGAAAAGAAGCTTGATATTTTCAATTCTGGTTGTGTTCATAAGAGACTGGGTATTTAAGTGTCTGTTTTAAAAAGGTGGAAACATGAGAACAGAGAACTAAAAAGGACCTTAGATGTAATGAAGTCCAGTTGACTCCTTTTTTATCAATGAGGTTTGGAACTCAGGTCTCAGTAACTCTGAGTCTAGCAATCTGTTCCTAATACCTAAGTTCCTCAACATATTTCTCATATGGTTCAGAGAAGCAGATCAATAATAAACTTCAATATAGAAAAATCTCTTTTAAGCCAATGATGAACACAGAAAAGAACTTACAGTTGAGTTCTTAGCAAAGGGATAAGGAGTGTCTCTCTCTGCAGAGTATCTTCTGTCTGGTCATTCTCATTAATGAATTCTCCATATTTAGGGTCTCAATGGAGAAGCCCCTGCTAAGAGACTTTTGAACAAGATATGCTAAAAGATGAGTGAAAAAGAGTGCTTGTCTCATATCTATCCATGGAGTCCTCATATGTAAAGAACTAGTATCTACTGTATTTGCTGTATTAATATTGTATAGTACTGTACTAGTATTTACTGTATCTAGTTAAAAGAATGAGCATATTTTTTTGAGAACTCCATTGGATTTTCTTTGACAATTTATTTCTGAGAAATGTCATTAGAAATTATTATATTGACCTACAGTGAAATGTGTCTTATATTTGAAAACAATGAGACTGAAATGAAATGATTCAGTGGTAAATATAAGATCTTTTTTGTTTTAGTACTATTTATCATGAGAATCATAGATAGAGATATTTATTTTATTTTTTCTAAATGGCAATAAATTATTCAAATCCCAGCTAAAATCTAATCTTTTATAAGAATCCCTTCCTTGTCTCCAATAATACTAGTTCCTTCCCTCTTTTATTCCCTTCCCTTTTTTGATTAGCTCCAATTCATCTTGTAGGTATCTTATATACACATAATTAATTAAATCTTGTTTCCTCCATTAGACTGTGAGCATCTGGACATTTTTTTCCTTACTTTACATACCAGTACTTTGCATAGTACATAGGAGGTGGGTTTGTTGACTGCTTGATGAAAACAACATGACAAACAGCAATGAAAATATTCATAGACTCTTAGACTTGTTATGGAACTCAAATATTCTACTCATTTCATAATTGATCTCACAAAAGAGATGTATGCTCATTACCTATACTTCTCTCATTTGCTTCCCTACTTCTCACCATAAGGCTTGCAACATCACAACACAACTTAAATAATTTTCTGCAAGGTTGTCACCTATCTTTTAATCCATAAAATTGCAGACATTTTCATTAATTTGCATAATTCTTGACCTAGATGATATATTGCATGCTGTTGAACAAATTCTTCTTTCCTAGATAATTTTTTTCCTGATTTTTTCTCTCAGGTTTCCTATTTGTCTAACCACTGCTTTTTTTATGTTTCTCTAATAGATTATCATCTACTTCCTACCTCCTAACTGTACATGTTCCTAAAGGCTGTTTTCCTAAATCCTCTCCTCCTATATACATTACTGATTAATGCCTAGATTAGGTATCATAGTTCTTATAAACACCTCTATGCATATTGTTCTCTACAATAGTCATTACCAACTACTTATTAGCTTATTTTAATTGATTTTTCCTTTTAAGTGTTCCATTCCCTCCCCACCACCCGTGTTCTAACTATTGCCAAATTGGTCCACTCATTGTTTCCTGAACTTGGCATGCTCTCTCTTCTACTTTTGTTGAATACCTGAAATATATTACCCCCTTAACTCTTCTTCTTAGGATCTCTTCAAATACATAGATTTATTATCAATTTCAATAGTTCCTTGATCATTCCCCTCTAGTTATCAATATGCCATCCCTCCTCAAACATGCTTATCTGAGAGTTACTTAATATCTTTTCAAGAGAATATAAACTCCTTTAGGACAGAGATGATTGTTATTTTTATATTCCCAACACCTAGAGTCTTAAGAAACCAGAGTCATAATCTGCTTTAGAAATACAAATAAAAGTTGTTTGTTATTGCATTTATTTATATCCAAGAAAATAATGTCTAATAATAGCTAGCATTTAAATAGCACTTTGAGGTCTACTAAATGCTATTTTCAGTGCATTTTGAAACTATTAATATTAATTTATTTAGCTATTCTACACACAAAAAACATTATTTGACACTTTCTATGCTTTTCTAACTGTAGCTCAAAGTATCCATTATGTGTAGAATGCCTTCCAATCAGATCTCTGTCAGTTGGAAATCTTATTATTCAAAGCTTAGCTCAAAGAGTATCTCTTCCTTGAAGATTTCTCTGATTTCCAAGTGGAAAGTAATCTCTCCTTACTTTTACTTCCCATATAATGGTATGAAATTTCTTATAATTTTGACTTTTAAGATTGGAGGAGATCTAAGATTTTTTTCCAGTTCCATTTGTATCTGAATAGCAATATTCTATGTAGGATACAAAATGGATAAGGATCTATCTTCTCTTAATGATCTCTAGTGTTGGGTAATGAACTATCTCCAAAGACAAACCATTTTTTTTGAAACCTCTAATTGTTAAGATTTCCCCCCACTCCCCATAAATCTGACCTAAATTTGTCTTTCTGTGACTTGAATACTTCAAACCTAGTTCTAACCTCCAGGGAAAAGCAGAATAAGATTCACATCTTCCATTTTATAGGTGTTCAAAAATGTTAAAGATAGTTATTGTACCCCCATCATCCATTCATTTCAGTTTGGACATCAGTTAATTCAACAGATGTTAATATAGCACATTCTCTAGTACACTTGACAAACCAATGGTCATCTCTGGAAATTCTTTAGGCTGTCAAAGTCCTTCCTAAAATCTGACATTCAGAATTTCATAAAATACTATAGAGAGGTCTAACCAGTGTATAGTAGAGTAAGATATTCTTAATCCTTATTATGTACAATGAATATCTTATATGTCATTGATGTTTTAAACTACCCTACCAGAACTACTCACTTGAATTGAACTAAATATAGATAAAATATGCGCATCTTTTACAGATGAAGTGTTATCTACTTTAAACCTCCCCAATTTCCATCTTGCCCTCATGAAGATAATCTTTATGAACCTAGATAAAAGATTTTAAAATTACCCCTGCTAAATTTCAACTTATTATAATTGTCGATCATTCAGGCTTCGAACCCTAGCAATCATGTCACATGGAAGCTCTCTTTCTCAACTTTGCATAATCTGTGAATCTCATAAAGTATCTGGTCTTACATTTTATGTCATATTATATTAATTTTCCTAATTCTTCTCTCAAATTATAAATTCAACATAAGATTATATAGCATTTTGTCAATGTTTATATTTCCCATGAGACTTAGAATATACTTGGTATAAACAAAGATTGCTGAGGAATTAAGAATTAAGGAAAGATAAATTATTTCTATAATAGTTCTCATTTCTACAAAATTTTACACAAATTTATAGTTATTATTATTAATTAATTAAAAGGAGTTTCTTTTCTTTTTTTTTTACTTTTTAAACATTATTTTATTTGGTTATTTACAAACATTATTCATTGGAAACAATGATCTTTTCCTCCCTCCGCCCCCCTCCCACCACTTCTCCCATAGCCTGTGCAAAATTCCACTGGGTTTCACATGTGTTCTTGGTTCGAACCCATTTCCATGTTGTTGGTATTAGCACTAGAGTGTTCATTTAGAGTCTCTCCTCAGTCATTTCCTCTCAGCCCCTGTAGTCAAGCAGTTGCTTTTCTTTGGTGTTTTTACTCCCACAGTTTATCCTCTGCTTGTGGATAGTGTTTTTTAGATCCATGCAGATTGTTCAGAGACATTGCATTGTCCCTGATGGAGGAGTCCATTACCTTCGATTGTACCACAGTGTATCAGTCTCTGTGTAAAATGTTTTCCTGGCTCTGCTCCTTTCGCTCTGTATCATTTCCTGGAGGTCATTCCAGTCTCCGTGGAATTCCTCCACTTTATTATTCCTTTTAGCACAATAGTATTCCATCACCAACATATACCACAATTTGTTCAGCCATTCCCCAATTGAAGGGCATCCCCTCATTTTCCAATTTTTGGCCACCACAAAGAGTGCAGCTATGAATATTCTTGTACAAGTCTTTTTCCTTATTATCTCTTTGGGGTACAAACCCAGCAGAGTTATGGCTGAATCAAAGGGCAGGCAGTCTTTTATCTCCCTTTGGGCATAGTTCCAAATTGCCCTCCAGAATGGTTGGATCAGTTCACAACTCCACCAGCAAAGAATTAATGTCCCTACTTTGCCGCATCCCCTCCAGCATTCATTACTTTCCACAGCTGTCATGTTAGCCAATCTGCTAGGTGTGAGGTGATACCTCAGAGTTCTTTTGAATTGCATCTCTCTTATTATAAGAGATGTAGAGCACTTTTTCATGTGCTTATTAATAGTTTTGATTTCTTTGCCTGAGAACTGCCTGTTCATGTCCCTTGCCCATTTATCAGTTGTAGAATGGCTTGATTTTTTGTGCAATTGATTTAGCTCTTTGTAAATTTGAGTAATTAAACCTTTGTCAGAGGTTTTTATGAAGATTGCTTCCCAATTTGTTGCTTTCCTTCTGATTTTAGTTATATTGGTTTTGTTTGTACAAAAGCTTTTCAATTTGATGTATTCGAAATTATTTATTTTGCATTTTGTGACTCTTTCTATGTCTTGCTTGGTTTTAAAGTCTTTCCCTTCCCAAAGGTCTGACATGTATACTATTCTGTGTATACCTAATTTACTTATAATTTCCTTCTTTATGTTCATGTAAGTCACCCATTTTGAATTTATCTTGGTGTATGGTGTGAGGTGTTGATCTAATCCTAATCTCTCCGACACTGTCTTCCAGTTTTCCCAGCAGTTTGTATCGAATAGTGGATTTTTGACCCAAAAGCTGGGATCTTTGGGTTTATCATATATCATCTTTCTGAGGTCACTTGCCCCAAGTCTATTCCACTGATCCTCCTTTCTGTCTCTTAGCCAGTACAAATTGTTTTGATGACTGCTGCTTTGTAATACAGTTTGAGATCTAGGACTGCAAGGCCCCCTTCCTTTGTATTTTTTTTTTCATTATTTCCCTGGATATCCTTGATCCTTTGTTATTCCAAATGAACTTTGTTATGATTTTTTCTAAATCAGTAAAGAAATTTTTTGGAAGTTCTATGGGTATGGCACTAAATAGATAGATAAGTTTGGGTAGGATGGTCATTTTTACTATATTGGCTCTTCCTATCCATGAGCAGTTAATGTTTTTCCAATTGCTCAAGTCTAGTTTTAGTTGTGTGGAGAGCATTTTGTAGTTGTGTTCATATAGTTCCTGTGTTTGTCTCAGAAGATAGATTCCTAAGTATTTTATTTTGTCTAAGGTGATTTTGAATGGAATTTCTCTTTCTAGTTTTTGCTGCTGAACTGTGTTGGAGATGTATAGAAATGCTAATGACTTATGAGGGTTTATTTTGTATCCTTCAACTTTGCTAAAGTTGTTGATTATTTCAATTAGCTTTTTTTTTAATCTCTAGGATTCTTTAAGTAGACCATCATGTCATCTGCAAAGAGCAATAGCTTAGTCTCCTCCTTGCCTATTTTGATGCCTTCAATTTCTTTTTCTTCTCTAATTGCTACTGCTAGTGTTTCTAGTACAATGTCAAATAGTAGAGGTGATCATGGGAATCCTTGTTTCACTCCTAATCTTATTGGGAATGCATTTAGTTTATCCCAATTGCAGATGATATTGGCTGATGGTTTTAGATATTTACTGTTTATTATTTTTAGGAATGACCCTCCTATTCCTACGCTTTCTAGTGTTTTCAATAGGAATGGATGTTTTATTTTATCAAAGGCTTTTTCTGCGCCTATTGAAATAATCATGTGATTTTTGTTGGTTTGCTTGTTGATATGGTCGATTATGTGGATAGTTTTCCTAATATTGAACCAGCCCTGTATCCCTGATATAAATCCTACTTGATCATGGTGGATGATCCTTCTGATCACTTGCTGGAGTCTTTTTGCTAGTATCCTATTTAAGATTTTTGCATCTATATTCATTAGGGAGATTGGTCTATAATTTTCTTTCTCTGTTTTTGATCTGCCTGGTTTTGGAATCAGTACCATGTTTGTGTCATTAAAGGAGTTTGGTAGAATTCCCTCTTTGTTTATTCTGTCAAATAGTTTGTATAGTATTGGGATTAACTGTTCTCTGAATGTTTGATAGAATTCACTTGTCAATCCTTCGGGCCCTGGGGATTTTTTCTTAGGGAGTGCCTTGATTGCCTGTTAGATTTCATTTTCTGATATGGGATTATTTAAGAATTCTATTTCTTCTTCTGTTAGTCTAGGCAGTTTGCATTTTTTTTATATATTCATCCATATCGCCTAGATTGCTATATTTATTGCCATATAATTGGGCAAAGTAATTTTTAATGATTGCCTTGATTTCCTCTTCATTGGAGGTGATGTCCCCCTTTTCATCTTTGATGCTGTTAATTTGCTTTACTTCTTTCCTTTTTTAATTAGATTGACCAGTACTTTGTCTATTTTGTTTGTTTTTTCAAAGTACCAGCTTCTAGTCTTATTTATTAAATCAATAGTTCTATCACTTTCTATTTTATTAATTTCCTCCTTAATTTTTAGGATTTATAGTTTGGTTTTCTGCTGGGGGTTTTAAATTTGATCGCTTTTCTGCATTTGTGTGCTATGTTTCTGTGACCTAATGTATGGTCAATTTTTGTGAATGTGCCATGTGGTGCTGAGAAGAAGGTGTATTCCTTTTTATCCCTATTTATTTCTCTCCATATGTCTATTAATTCTAATTTTTCTAAGATTTCATTCACTTCTTTTACCTCTTTCTTATTTTTTTTTTGATTTGATTTATCTAAATTTGATAACGGTTGGTTCAAATCTCCCACTAATATTGTTTTACTGTCTATTTCTTCCTTCAATTCTCCTAGTTTTTCCATTAGAAATTTGGGTGCTATATTATTTGGTGTATACATGTTGATTAGTGATATTTCCTCATTATCTAAAGTCCCTTTTAACAAAATATAGTTACCTTCCCATTTAATCAGATCTATTTTTGCTTTGGCTTTATCAGATATCATGATTGCAACTCCTGCCTTCTTTCTATCAGTTGAGGCCCAGAAGGTCTTACTCCATCCTTTAATTCTAATCTTGTGGGTGTCTACCCGCCTCATGTGTGTTTCTTGAAGACAACATATGGTAGGGTTTTGGATTCTAACCCATTCTGCAATTTGTCTACGTTTTATGGGTTAGTTCATCCCATTCACGTTCAAAGTTATGATTGTGACTTGTGATTTCTCTGGCATTTTGATATCCTTCCCTAATTCTAACCTTTCTTCTTTAGCTCTAACCTTTTAATCCAGTGGTTTACTTTAAATCAGTCCCCCTTGTCGCCTCCCTTGATATGTTTCCCTTTCTACCTCTCCCTTTTTGTTCCCTCTTCCTCCCCCCTCTCCTTTCCTCCTCTTTTGTTTTCCCTCCCCACTCCCCCCTTGGTTTTCCCTTCTCCCTAGCCTTGTTGGGTAAGATAGAATTCAAGATCCCAATGGATCTGGATGTTTTTCCCTCTCAGAGTTGACTTCCCTGAGAGTATGGTTTTAGTAAAAACTCTCTTCCTCTCCTTCCCGTGTCAATCTTTGTGTGAGAAAGATTATTCTATTTGATTATTCTTTTCCCCCTATTTACACATTACATTTTCCATATATTAATATATATTAAATTGATATAAATATATATTAATATAATATATTACATATATTGATATAAATATTGATATATTGATATTTATTATATATTGATATATATTGATATAAATGTAGTCCTTATAGAGTTTGAATCTGTTTGAATAAATGAAAAGATAACAATTTTCTCCTTTTCCCTTTCCATCATATTTACCTTTTCAGGTATTCCATGCTCTTAGTTTTTTGATATTGAACTTTCCACAGAGCTCTGGTCTTTTCTTTGCAAAAAGTTGGAAATCTTCTATTTTGTTGAATGCCCATACTTTCCCTTGGAAGGATATAGTCAGTTTTGCTGGATAGCTGATTCTTGGTTGAAGACCCAGCTCTCTTGCCTTTCTGAAAATCATGTTCCATGCCTTACAATCATTCAGAGTAGAACTTGCAAGGTCTTGTGTGACCCTGATTGGCATTTCTTTATATCTAAATTGTCTTTTTCTGGCTTCTTGTAGGATTTTTTCTTTTGCTTGAATGCTTTGGAATTTGGCAATTACATTCCTGGGAGTTGTCTTTTGGGGCTTTAGTGTAGAGGGTGTTCTGTGAGCTCTTTCAGTGGCTGTATTGCCCCCTTGTTCTAGAATCTCTGGGTAATTTTCTTTGATTATATCTTGTATTACAATGTCAAGTTTGCTGTTTATTTCCGGATTTTCTGGTAGTCCAATTATTCTTAAATTATCTCTTCTTCCTCTATTTTCCAAGTCTGTCACCTTGTCAGTGAGATATTTTATGTTCTCTTCTAATTTCTTGATCTTTTGGCTTTGCTTTATTGATTCTTGCTCTTTTACCTGCTCGTTGTCTTCCAGTTGCCTAATTCTGACCTTTAAAGCCTGGTTTTCCTTTTCAGTTTGATCAAACTGGTTTTGTAGTTGCGTGAAATTCTTTTGCATTAATTCCCACTTTTCCTGCCAGAAGGCTTCCATCTTTTTGATCATTTTCGATTCAAATTCTTCAAAAGTTTGTGGAGAGCTTCTATTTCCTTTGGAAGGTTTCGGCGCATTTGCTTGTGTTTCCTCTTCTATCTCCTCTGTATTTTGTACTTTTGCTCCATAAAATGTGTCCAAAGTTTCCCCCTTCTTGTTTTTCTTGTTGTTTTGAGGCTTTTTTGCTCCTGTGCTGTTTGCCATCTCTATCTGAGTGAGGAGGACTGGCTCTTTGTGTATCTGTCTGGTGTTCAGTGGCTTTAGCCCCAGGCAAATTGTTTGTCTTCCCCAGGAAGCCCGGAATTGCTGGTGTTTCGGTGTTTCTGTGTTACTACCCTCCTCAGTTCCCTCTCGATGCTTCTCTGTTGCCTTACTTCTATGCTCTGAGCCTGGCTTGACATGCTCAGATGTATTTCAATGCTTTTGCTGGCCAGAGTACCCTGCACTCTGAGAAGGAGGGCCCGTGGCTTCCTGGAGCTCTGATGGCTGGTGATAGGATTAACCTCAGACTGAGTATGCCCTGTGGCAGGGACCTTCAGTGAGACTCAGATGGAAGGATCTGGTCAGGGGGCTACAGGCTCCTCCTGTCTCTCTCTGTTTCCCTGCTGTCTGGGTGCCCCCGAGACTGGCTCAGGTTGTTTTCAGGGTGCGGCCTTCAGAATAGCCGGCTCCCGAGGCCCTTTTGCCTGCCCTGAGGTTGCTGCTGCTGCCTCGGATTCAGCGCGCTGGGTTGGGGGGATGGGTCCTGGGACCTTCCTTTTGCCTACCCTTTAGATCTGAGTGATCTTGGGTTCTGACATTCTGGGGGCTGTACCTTTTGATCCAGGTCCAGGAGGAGTGTTCCCGGGGTCTAGTCTGTTGTTTGTTTTGAATTTCGGTGCCCTAGGAGCATACAGTTTGAGATCGATAAGGATGGGTTTCTGGAGCTCTGAACTTTAGCTTTCTCTAAGCTGCCATCTTGACCGGAAGTCTAAAAGGAGTTCCTAATTAGATATTATCAATCTTCTTATAACCTTCAGCTTATATAAAAGGGGTGAAATTGTGTTCAAGGCCACATATTAATTTTTGTAAACATAATTTCCAGAGTTCTAAATGTGTTTAATCAGGTAATGATGTCACCTAAGGAATTTTATGGGCAGCTAGCCAAGAAAGGGCAAGAATACTGAAGAAGAGAACAGACAGTACAAGTGAAAAAAGGAAGAAAGTGGAGAGTAAGAGGAATAAAATGAAAATTTCATGCATCAATGACTTGTCCTCTAGGCAATACCTTTTCCCAAATAACTTTGGAGATAATTAATTATGTACATCAACACATATACTACTGGATTTCTAGTGTTTCCAATCAAAGTAGTGACAAGTCAAGGATACTTAAAAATGGAAGTAAACAGTAAAGCTTTTTGAGGTCATTATTGGGAACATCCCAGGGTCTCATGATAATTTCCAAAGCAAGATTCCCTACTGTAATGGAAAAATCCTCCTTGTTCCCCCTTCCCCAGAAATCCCACTAGATAGATGTAAACATTTCCTGCCTGACTGCCATCATGTTTATGTTTGTAACTCATGAAAACCCATAGAAACCTTTGATTGTGTATGTATGATGATTCCATAGGAACCCCTGACTATGTATAAAATAGTGAGAGCCCCTTGCCTTGGGACCCAGACCTGAAGAATGATCTTGTCTGGGACTGTGTGCAATAAATCTCCTTCCTTCCTTACTCTAAGTATTGTGATTTCCTTTCACCTGGCTACCTTACAAGTCCACACTAATACTAATTTCTCTTACCAACTAACTTACCCTTTATACTCTGTTGGGAAGGATTAACTTCCTTGGTCCCTTTCTCATCTATGTTGAAGATCCAAAGTTTCAAAAAAGATTAGAATATAAACCTAGGATTAGAAAATATGTTTTTTCTGCTTTCTAAGTATTTTATGTTCATGTTACCTTCCCTTTTTTCATAAGATCACATAAATTCGAGCTGGAGGGGACATATTAGGATATTGTGTCCACCCTCCTCATTTTACAGTTTAAGATACTGAGACCCCAAGATGAAAAGTTACTTGCCCATGGTCACAAAATGTGTAAGTTCTGAAGTGGGATTTGATGTCAGATCTTCCTGACTTCAATACCATCTTTCTTGTCCATCCTTTGTTCCTTTGTTCCTTCCATTGTGTATGTATATAAACATACATATGACATATACATATGAATGTGTATGTAAACACTGGATGACAAAATCAAAGAAAGGAGAAGTAGTGAAAAATAGAACTGAGGAGCTAAAATAGATTTAAAGAATGTATTGTGAAAGATTGAGGGGGTTCCAAATAATTCCTATCCCATGTCAGTAGCAAATTTTGATCTCTAACTGATATTACTGATGTCATAGTAATCATACATACTAAGGTACGCTAATGTATTCTACTCCTTATTAATATCATCTTGCTTTGGGACTCCATGCTATTCAAAATATTCAAAGGCATCACATCATTTCATTTGATTATATTTTTGAATAAAAAATGTAGGAATTTGCCCATAAAAAATAGGGTTTATATGCCAAATTTTGCTATCATTATAAATACAGATTCAAGCAATCAGACCTTATTTATAATTAATCTGCAGTGTGAAGGGATGAAAGCCTGTTTGTTCATTATTTACATATGCTCCTGCCCAAATATATATTTTAATGCTGACATTTAAAAATGAATCAATCTTGAATTATAGCAAAAGGAAGACACATAAAACATCACCTATCACACTATACAATGGATAACCTTTTACAACAGTTTATATTGTATTCTAAACCATGACTTTTCCTTGGAATTAAGCAAATCATTACGTATTTAGCTCTCTGCAACTCATCAATTTTCTCTAGAAGTCATCAGTTCTGAAAATGTTTTCCAACAACACTTTAATATAAAAGGAAGGGGATATAATTTGTTAAAAGATATTTATCTCTAAATATCTATCTATGTATCCATAGACTTTTTTTTAGTGCAAATCCACAAAGGTGCATATGTGTTACCTATATATAGTTAAATATATGTATTGCTATGCATGCATGCATACATATGCATGTACATATATGCATGGTAGTACATGTATATATGTATTTATAATAATAACTTATAAACTTTTTTATTTCACTAATAACTTTTGTACTATGTTACATCCCTCTAAGCTGAAATGTACAGGAAAAACAAAACATTTTGAAATGATCATTAACCCACTTTGCAAACTATTTGATTATATGCAAAGTGCACATTTGCTTTATGTCCTATAGTCTTAACACATAACACTTTACTTTCAATCATTATTCCAATATATAATCTCATCCATGACCAACTTGATTGAGCTCACTTAGGTTTAAATTTTCTTCATTTATTGAAAGATTTTTGCCCGAATGTTAAAAAGGATATATGGCATCCAAAATATTTTTTTCAATTTTTCTGCTAACTAGGGTTTTTCCACAAGAAAAGCTATTGCTCCTAGTGATCTGGACTTAACATTGCTCACAAAATGTTAAAAATATTTTAATAGATACTTCCATATAACAAACTGGCATGACTTCCAAACTACATGGAATCAAAAGCTTTTGAAAGATGGAGACCCAGTAAAAAAAAAAAAATCAAATGCCTATGTAAGCAGGAAAATTATATTCATCCCCTTGGAGATGACCCAATGATTCTTTCATTTACTCTAATGAAAATTAATTCACACCTTAGAGTAGTTTTTCACTTACAAACTTACAAATAAAACCACTCTATCCACCTTTGTGATGCTTTGCTAAACACAATAGGTAAATGAATAATGTTACAATGGCACCTTGTCCCCGGACACTATCTAAGTACCATCAAACTGATGGCAAAATTAAATTATGAGAATAATATCAATCCATATTATACATATATGCATATTTATCTGCATGTATTTATAATTGAGTAATTATTCTATATGTTTTTATTGCATAATGTATGTACACATGGGTGAATATGTCTATATAAATATTTGTATAAAGTTTTTCCTTCCACCTTCCATACAAAATTTTAACTTTGAAATAATTGTGAAAAGGAAAGATTAACACTATGAATTGGAAGTCACAGGACCAAAGTTTCCATTCTTGATTTTGCACTTATTCTTTTGTGTCCATGATTGTTACATTTTTTTTCACTTTTTCTGTGTACTCATATGTAAATTGAAATAGATCTCCTCTGATATATCTTATAACTTTAGCTCATTGTTCTATCATAAACATTGTCTCTTTGATGAGATTTCTTTTGTGTGTGTAATATAGTAGCATAGTTGGCAACAGAAACATTCCTTTCCAATCCCTCTTTAGACACCAGTGGTATAATTATGATTAAATCACTTAAGCTCATCTAGTCTCATTTCCCATTTGTAGTCAACTAGCTGACATTAGGGAAGGAGTGCTGGACTTGGAGTCAGGCAACATGATTTTAAATCAAGCTTCAGACACTTACAAGCTGTTTGACATTAGGCATTCACTTAACCTCTCTAAGTACAATTTCCTTATCTATAAAATAGAGATAATATCACTTACCTCAAGGAATTGTTATGAGGAATACACACACACACACACACAATATAAATATATATATATAAAATAATAATTGAAAGTAGTAATGCATATCACTTTTCAAACATTAAATAACATGAATATTTGTATTATTATTTTAACATAAGGAAAACATTTTTTCTACTACTAATTTCAGATGTGCCATGAGTACAGTGCTTTCCAAAATTAAAATAATGATATAAATTAATCATTATTTCTATTTTATGGATGAGGAAATAGAATTATATTTTATAATTAATGTTAATGTAGTTGAAGTCAAAGTCAAATATTGCCTTTTTCCAGTAGTGAGAGAAGGCAGTGAAGAAATGTTAGCATATATGAGCTCTAAAACTCTTCTCAAAATCTGTGTGTGTATGTAGTTATTATTATCAACATTTAATTCTTCTCATCTGTCTGCTGGTGCTCAGATAAAAAGGAATTCTGGGACAAGCTGGTAGCATGCTATTATTATTTTTTTAATTATAAACTTACCTTTAGATATATAGCTGGTACATGAGCAGGTCATCAGAGGTCAAATGAATGCTTTGAGGATCTATAAATGGACTCATCCTTACATCAAGCAAGTGGTAGGGATAGTAGGAAGATTGAATGCATATTGTAAGAAGTTGAGAAGGGAATGGGAAGTGACAAAGTAGAGTCAATCAGTGTCTGTTCATCTCACAGGAGTTTGGTTGTTCAAGGGGGAAAAAGATATAAAATGATAAGGATAGCAGAATCAAGTCACAGTTTTAAGGATAGTAGAGGCTAAGGAAGATGATAGAATTCTTACATATGGATTTGAAAGGCTGATCCTGACAGATGGTCTCAATTTTTCAGTGAAAGATGAATTAAGTACCTCTACTAAGAGAGAGATGAAAAATGCTAGCATAGATGATTTGAAGAGGGAACTTTGGAATGGACACTATAGAGAGTAGAAAAGAGAGTCAAGAAGGACTAATTTTTTCAGTTGTAACTCTAGTCACCAATGGGACCCAGAGATATTAGGATACAGGACACTAAATTGTAGTGGTAGCAAGTAGTTCAGAAAACACACAAATCATGAGGAGTATTTTCCTTCCTCCCTCAAGGGTTGCTTTTCTTCCCTGGGGTTCTATTTTCTTTTGTGGCCCTTCCCCCTGTCCACCAGGAATTGAAGAGAAACTAGGTCACTTTCCAATTTTTATTAAATAAAAGCTTTCAATATGTCTAACAGAAAAGTAACAGAATAATTTTATCACCAATATAAAAGTAATTATTTTTAAAGGGTTAATATCTCTTTAAAGGAGAAAATGTTGATTTAATATTTGATTTTTTTTCTGTGCTATCCTGCTTAGGTCAGCAAATCACATAAAAACTGCACACATCTATAAATATAATATTAGCAGAAAAATCCTTCTTGGAGGACTTTTGGTGGTGTTTACTAAAGAAATGAAAATGTCAAGAATGAGCAGGGAGCTGAGATATTCTATTTATCCAGCAACAGCAGGGTCACAAAGGTACAAGACCTTTCTTTGTCTCTGACTCATGGTATGACCATGAGCAAGTCCTTTCCCCTTAGTTCCCTCATCCATCAAATGAGGGGAAGAAATAGATGACCTACAAGGTCGCTTCCAGCTTGGAAATTCTCTGATTCACTTACGATATTACTGAGCAGAAGTGAAGAGGTCTTCCATTTCTCTATAAGTATTAGACAGAAAATATAGGGCAGTCAACTTGTCTTCATGATGCCAGTAGACTTTCTTGAAGGGCTACAATTGACTTGAGATTTTTGCTGTATAGCTCATCGCTTAAAATTATATTTGTAAATTGAACATAATAAAATGTTCCCCGTTTTTCTCATTCATTATGAATGTCTCTTCTAATGACTGATATTTTTGAGGTTAAAATTTATAAAAAGAAGTCTTTTAGCTTAGCTCATTACTTTAAAAAGATTTTTCTGTTTTAAAATGCTAATTGTCTTTGCTCCTATAGCTGTTAATTCAATTATTCTTAGGAACTTTTAGCATTTTTGTTTGTTACTAATTTTGGCAGTTCATATACTGACTGAACAGAGTTGGTTTGTCACAGAATATTAACATTCTAAGTTACAATAGAGATCATTTCTAGTTCAATTATTTTATTTAAAATTGTTTTCAGAAGAGGAGAATGAGTTATTTCAGGGTAGGGGACTTGTTTAAGAGAACATAGTATGTATTTTAGTGGCTTCAGAAGTTATTCAATTATATTAACTTCATTGCTACATTTAGGGTTTGTTCATTTATTTATTTTTTTAATTTTTAAAATTAATTTATTTAGTCAATTTAGAACATTATTCCTTGGTTATATTAATCACATTATTTCCCTCCCTCCCCTCCCTCCACCCTTCCCACAGCCGATGAGCAATTTCATTGGGTATTACTTGTGTCCTTGATCAGAACCTATTTCCATGTTGTCAGTGTTTGCATTAGGATGTTCATTTAGAGTCTACATCCCCAACCATACCCCCAATCAAGCAGTTGCTTTTCCTCTGTGTTTCTACTCCCACAGTATTTCCTCTGGATGTGGAGAGTGGTTTTTCTTGTAGATTCCTCCATGTTGTTCTGGATTACTGCATTGCCACTAATGGAGAAGTCCCTTACATTCAATTGTACCACAATGTATCGGTCTCTGTGTACAATGTTCTCTTGGTTCTGTTACTTTTGCTCTGCATCAGTTCCTGGAGCTCATTCCAGTTCCTATGGAATTCCTCCACTTTATTATTCCTTTGAACACAATAGTATTCCATCACCAAAGGGTTTGCTCATTTAACAGTAAGGTCTGGAAGAATACTTTGACCCTTCTTTCTCATATCTTTGGCAAGAACTCAAAAAGGGAAGAGTCCAAAATGACTGAAATGATTGAACATTACATGTGGAGAAATCTCACCTAAATACTTTTTGAGCTCACCTCAAAAGCAATTTCATAGAAGAAACAGGTATACTTTAAAATAGAGGTAAGGCAATATGGCATGGAATAAGCATTACTATGAACAGATGCAGATTATAATAAATAGAATAAGAAGAGAAAAAGATAACATCACTATAAACAAGGAAATGGAGTTCATTAAAAAGAAGTTAAACTTTCAGTAACTAAAAATCTACTAGACCTGGTGGGGTAGGAGAAATAGGTTTTCTGAAATGGCTATATTATAAAAAGAAACCAAGGCAACTTTTTTTGACAAATAAAAGGTCAATTATCTCTTTTAAGTTTCATGTCCCCAATTTGTAAAATGAGGTAGTTCAATTGGATAAATACTTAAATACCTTCCTATCACTAATCTTACGATACTATAACATTATTAGATTATGGAAAATCAAAGCATTATTTAATTTATTCTACTTTTACTTCCTGAAACCACTGACCATTAAAAAGAAAACCTAGATAACATATTGCATGAAGACATGAATGAAAACTGCACATAACTATTAGAATTAGGAAGCAAAATGAAAACAGAAAGAACCCTTTAGTCATCTCCTAAAATAAACCCCATATGGAAATTTCCAGGATTTAAATAGCCAAAATTCAGAGGTTATGGATCAAAGAAAGTAAAATATAAACAGCCAGAAATGCATTAAAAAATAAAGATATCACAATCAAGGTCACAGTAGATTTGGAAGAGAAGAAGAAAGAAGGAAGGAAGTAGGAATATGCTAAGGAAGAAAAGGGAAGAAAAAGGTATGAAACATTACAATTAATCAAGATATATGAGACTGTTTACAGAAGAGAAGACATAGGAAGCAGATGAAATGAACCTCACTTGAATCTGAAATGCAAAAGGGAAAATAGAATATAAACACAATTTGCTAAGAAAATATATTAAATTCGATAGAATTTGTCAGGGTCATGGAGAAGAGAGATGGGGATTAATAGGCACTATAAAATCAGGGAGGGATTATTTATTAGAAAAACAAAATCTATCTAGAGAGCTAGAGAGAGAAGACAAGAATAAAAAAGAAATATAGGAAGGGTAAGAAATTGTCATCAGGGACTAAGCTAAGGGAAGAAAAAGGAGTTATGGTAAAGATAACAAAAATCTCTTATATAATGCACACTCCATTCTCCACTCTAAATATTAACTCAGTTTTAAAAAATGGGGACAGTGTGGAAAATAAACATACAAGTATAAAAATATATGATGAAAGAAAATGGACATTCAAAAAATGAAATTGAATGAAATGGACTCACCTACAATTTAAAGAATAAAAATATTTTAAAACACATGAAAAATGTATGTTTTAAAGGACTCAGAAAGGACATTAATTTGTGTAAGGGACTGGTAAATATTTATTATTCTTTAGATGAAACAATCATACACACACAAAAAACAAAATCAAGATTAGTAATCTCAAAGAAGGCAATGAAACAATGGAAAGGTGAAAATAAAAAATAAACTTCATTAAAAGAGATAAATTGGAAAAAAACTATATCATACTTAAAATCATAATAAATAATAAGAATAATACCAAAAGCTTATATCTTTCTATATGAACATGCTGAATAGCAAAACATGTCAGTATTGAAATAATATTTATTATTTTAAAGGAAGAAAAAAATGAAATGATTGATTTAAAAATATCTATCTCAAACTTAAAGAAATATAACAAAAAGATGAATAATACATTTAAGTCTTGAATAATTTTCTCACATATAGAAGCTGGCAATTACTAAATGAGAAAAGGGTATTTATATTTCTGAACATTATATAACATCTTTATCAAAATACTAAATGTCTTGATTGTTGAGTAAAATAAAAATATATTAAAGAGCCTTGAAAAGAATAGTTTATTGTAGATTAAATAATTCAATCCCAAAGAAAATGTGATCAAAGATTAAATATGAGGAGAAAAAGAAGAAATGTCATCCAAGAAAATAGAAATAATGAGATTACATAAAAACATTTGGAGGATGTGAAACCAAATTATTGCTCATTGATTAATATCTCTAAAAACTTACATCAAGTAAAAAGAAAGCATGGGGGAAGCTGGGATGCTAAGTGGATTAAGAGTCAGGCCTAGAGATGGGAGGTCCTGGGTTCAAATTTAGCCTCAGACACTTCCCAGCTGTGTGACCCTGGGCTAGTCACTCAACCCCCACTGCCTAGTAAAAGTATTGGCTCCAAGACAGAAGGTAAGGGTTAACAAAAAAAAAGACAAGACTGATAAACTGAGCATGTAAGTGAAAAAAAATGGGATTTTCCCAACCAATTATAAATGCAATTAAATTAAAAAGATTCCAAAATCTTTAAATGATTAATAAAAAATTTTAAAATATGAACTTATCTAGATTTTTAAGAGGGAAAATAAAATGGGAAAATCTGCTAGTCATTTTCAAATGACTGAAATGAAAATAAAAAAGCCTGTGTCAAAATAAGAAGGAAATACAATTAATAAAGATGAAAATTTTAACACAATTTCACCTATTTACATGACAGCAAAAATGACAATATGAATAATGATGATATCTACAAAAATAAAATATCCTGTTTAATTTAGAAAAAATAGAGAATTCAAGTAATTCTATCTAAGAAGGAAAAGAAATTTAATAAATTATTTTAAAAACTTATAAAATACTTTTCTAGGAAGCACAGGATAAAATAAATTCTCATATGATTTCTATCATGCATTCAAATTATAATTAATTTCCATATTTTATGAAGTGTTTTGGTGAAAATTTAGAAAAGAATTATTTCTATGAGCCTTCCCTATACATCATAGAGATTCAAGTAATAATCTATAATTCAAAGCATTGAGTTTATTTTCAGTTATTTGGTCTAAACATTCAAAATATTCACTATTTGATTTCATCTACATACCAAATTCCTTCAAGGATAACAATATTCTCTTAGTAAAAATCTAGGGATATACAAACGAGAGAGAGAAAACTATGAACCAATATTCTTAAAGACTATTTTGATGAAAAATTAAATAAAACATTAGCAAGGTACATTATAATAGTGCATCAAAAATGTGTATCATGACATGGTAATATTATTCTCTCAATTTAAAGTTGCTTCAATATGAGAAAAGTTTTACACATAATAAAACATGTTCAAAACAAAAATAAAATAACAATTATTACAACAGATGCAGATGAAGCTTTTGAAAAAACACAACACTTATTTCTGATAAATCCATTAATAATGCCAGGAGTAAATGGATCTTTTCTCAACACAGTAAGTAGAATCTATGTAAAGCCAATAATCTGCATCATACAGCACAGGGATAAAAAAAAGAGTAATAATAATTCAAGAAAAAGAAATTGTCAGTATGGAATAAACTCAGGAAAGGAGGAAATGCAATTTTTGATTTGAGAAAATACTATAATATTTTATATGGAAATCTGTAGAATTAACTAAAATCTAAATGAAAAGAATTGTAATACTAAATAATTTCAGCAGAATTTTAAAATAAAGACATATCCAACATTTTCTAGCAGGAATAAAAATATGAATTCAATTCAACAAAACTGAATAACTTATAAACTGATATTTAGATATTTGTTTCTCAAGACAGACAGATCTATTTGAAAACAATGAAAAAGCATTTTTACAGAGAAAAAGGAAGACCTCAATAAAGTGAGAGATTAATTGCTCAAATTTAGCCTGCATGCTAGTAAAATAACTAATAATAAAGCCTAAATTCATATTCTTATTCCATAATTTACCTATCATGTTGTCAAAGGATTATTTAAAAAATTAGAAAATATAATCACAAAATAATTGAATATGAAGAAGTTTAAAATTATCCATTCTAAAGGGAAATGGGATTGGGGTGGAGAAGGAAGGATGGGAACTTAGAATGACCAAATCTCAAACTATATTACAAAACTCCAATCACTTAAACAATCTGGTACCAAGTAAAACAAAAATATTCAATAAATGAAACACATTATGTGAGCATCATGTAAAAAGAATTACATTGATAAAATATTATTACAATTACTGTGGTAAAATTTCACTGACTATCAAAAACTCTGAAAAGTAGAAAACAGGTATTGTACTATGATTTCTTCCCAAATACCACAACGATGTCTAAATGGACATATGATCCTTTTTTTAGATGTCAAAAAGAAAATGTCTCTCACAATTATCTATCTATATATCTATCTATCTATGTATATATACTTATATATATACATACATACAGAGAGAGAGTGTGTATGTAGACCAGATTCAGAAATAGAAATTATTCATTCTGATTACATAATTTTTTAAATGGTCTGAATAAAATCAATCCTTCTGCAATTATAAAGGACACAAATAATTAGGGAAATTAATTGTACCAAGTTTCTCTAAGGAACTCATATTTAAGATATGTAATGAAATAATATAATTATGAAAGAGCAATAATTTCCTATTAGATGAGTAAATAAAAGGAAAGCAGGAAATTATAAATGAAAATAATCCAAGTAATCAGTACTCATTAAAAAAATTCCAAAATTATAATTAATGTAATATAATTATAATTAGAAAAGTGAAAACAACAAAAACAACTGACATTTCATTTCAAACTTACAGGATTGACAGTGTTAACAAGAAAGTAAAAATGACAAAGGTTGAAGTGGCTATAGCAAAAACAGGTATATCTATGTAGAATTTTGAATTGATGGAGGTAATCTAGAATACAATTTTGAACTGTGTCCCAAAAGCTATTAAATGTTTTCAGACTATAATGCAATAAAATTCATTTATCAAAGGGCAAAAGAAAGACAAAAGATTAATTGGAAATGGAATAATCTTGTCCTAAAGAATGAATGGGTCAAAGAACATATCACAGAAACAATCAATAATTTCATTAAAGAGAAGGCAACATATCAAAATTTATGGGATACAGCTAAATCCCTACTTAGGTGGAAATTTATACCCCTAAATACTTACATCAATAAAATGAAAGTAAACAGATCAATGAATTTGGCATGCAAGTAGAAAAATGGAAAAAGAACAAATTAAAAACCCTAAATCGGGACACAAGACTTCTGGGTAAGCATGGCTGCAGTTTAGATGTGAGATGCTTCCTCTCCCCAGCACCCAGCCAAATAGACTAACTCACAAGAACACAAAATACAACTTTGGAAGAAAAGAGGGGCTCAACAGTAGGGCACATCATTGAAGGTATATGGCGTTTGAGCATTTCCACACTATAAGAAGGAGAAAAAGCTCCCACCCACACCTGAGCCGATCTACCCTATCCCACCCCACCAAAGGAGACAGAGTCAGAGCCAGTGCACACCAGAAACAGCGAGTGAGTGAGGGATACCACTAGAGTGAGCAAAGGGGCACCTCTACATCCTTGGGAGCTGACTACGATGCCTAGGGATCTACCCCTGAGAGCAAATACACAGGAAACCTCTGCACACTGGAGAGCTCAGACTGTGGATACTCTAGCGAACAGAGGAGGCTTCAGAGATTTGAGAGCTTGCCTCAGGCAAAAAAAAAAAAACCTTGCTCCTTAACTCCATAAACAGAGAACCTGCCCATCTCACTCAGATTTTTGATTAAAAGGGAAGGAAAAACCACCACAGTGATGGCTCATTGTGCCCAGGATGAACAGATAGCCTCCAAGAAAAACAGGAAGAAGACATTGACTCTTGAAAATTTTTATGGAGGGAAAACTCAGGCTACAGAGGAAAAGAGGATGAAATTCAAAAAAAAATCAAAACCTTCCAAGTAAAATGGAAATTGTCCATAAGCTCTGGAAGAATTCAAATTGGAACTTATCCAAAAGATGGAAGCCTTCTGGCAAGAAAAATGGGAAATAATTCAAAGAGAGAACAACAGTCTGAGAGACAAGAACTCCCAATTGGATAAATAGCTGGAAGCCACAAAAAGCAGGGTAGATCAAACTGAAAAGCATATCCAGTCTTTAAAGACCAGAATCAGGCAACTGGAAGACAATGATCTTGCAAAACAGCAAGAATTAATAAAGAAAAGTCAAAAGTCTGACATATTAGAAGAAAACAAAATATCTCACTATCAAGGTGACAGATCAGGAAAACAGAGGAAAGAAAGACAATTTGAGAATCATTAGTCTAACTGAAAAACCAGAAATTAACAGAAATCTTGGCACCATACTACAAGAAATCGTCCAAGAAAGTTGCCTGGATTTTCTTGAACAAGGGGAAAAAATAAACATTGAAAGAGTTCATAGAACACCCTCTATACTAAATCCCCAAAAGACAACTCCCAGAAATGTAATTGCCAAATTCCAAAGTTTTTAAGCTAAGGAGAAAATTCTACAAGAAGCAAAAAAGTGACAATTCAGATATGAAGGAACACCAATCAGGATCACACAAGACGTGGCAGCCTCCACAATAAAGGAGCACAAGTCCTAGAACACAATATTCAGAAAGGCAAGAGAACTGGGTCTTCAACCAAGAATCATATATCCATCAAAACTGACTATATACTTCCAGGGGAAAGTAGGGGCATTCAACAAAATAGATTTCCCAGTATTCGTAAAGAAAAGACCAGAACTCAGTGGAAAGTTTGATATCCAAACACAAAGAGCAAGAGAAACATGAAAAGGTAAATATGAAAGAGAGGGAAAATGAAAAAAAAAATTCATTTCTATATTCAAACTATTCTTTAAGGGCTATAATTATATATATATATAGATAGATAGATAGATAGATATAGATATAGATATATTGATATATGGGGAAGTATTATTTACAATTCTCAAAAATTATATTCATTAATATAGTAATTAAAAGAATCACTCAAAGGAAAAGATTGGGGCATTAAGGACTATAAGATGATATGAAAAGGAAAAAAAAAGAAAAAAGGGTGGGGGTGAATCAATTGTGGTAGCAAGAGATACTTGAAGAAATAGAAATAAAATAAATAGAATAATATTTTTCATACAAAGACACACATGGAAAGGGCAGGGGAAGAATACTCTTATAAGAAGGAGAGGAAGAGGGTGCTAATAGGTAATACTTAAACCTTAGTCTCAGTGAAATCAACTCTGAGAGGGAAGAGTATCTAGATCCATTGGGATCTTGAATTCTATCTTAACCAACAGGGCAAGGGATAAGGTAAAACTAAGGGGGGTATATGGGAGGGAATACAAAAAGGGAGGGAAGGAGAGAGAGGAGGGAAATTAACAGACCTTAAAACAACAAGAAGGGAACAAAAAGGGAGGGGCCATAAAAGGAAGAATATCAAGGGGGGGGGGGTTAAGGGAGATTGATTAAAAGTAAAGCACAGGTTTAAAAGGATATAGCAAAAGGAGAAAGGACAGAGCTAGGGGAGGATATCAAATGCTAGGGAATTCACAAGTGACAATCATAACTTTGAAAGTGAATGGGATGAACTCACCCATAAAACATAGACAGATAGGAGAGTGGATGAGAATCCAAAATCTTACTATCTGTTGTCTACAAGAAGAACACCTGAAGTGGGTAGATACTCAAAAGGTCAGAATTAAAGGTTAAAGTAAGACTTATTGGACCTTAACTGACAGAAAGAAGGTAGGAGTTGCAATCATGATATCTGACAAAGCTAAAGCAAAACTAGACCTGATTAAAAGGGATAGGGAAATTAAATACATCCTGATAAAAGGGAGTATAGACAATCAACATATATGCACCAAATGGTATAGCATCCAAATTTCTAATGGAGAAACTAGTAGAATTGAAGGAGGAAATAGATAGTAAAACTCTACTAGTGGGAGACCTGAACCAACCACTATCAAATTTAGAAAAATGAAATAAAAAATAAATAAGAAAGAGGTAAAAGAGATGAATGAAATATTAGAAAAATTAGAGTTAATAGATATATGGAGAAAAATAAATAGGGACAAAAAGGAATACACCTTTTTTTCAGCAGCACATGGTACATTCACAAAGATTGACCATATGCTAGGTCATAAAAATATGGCATACAAAAGCAGAAAAGCAGAAATAATAAATACAACCTTTTCAGATCATAATGCAATAAAAATAATGATCAGTAAGGGTACATGGAGAGCCAAATTAAAAATTAATTGGAAATTAAATTATATTTTTCTCCAAAATTGGTTAGAGAACAAATAGTGGAAACAATAATTTCATTGAAGAAAATGACAATGATGAGACATCCTTTCAAACCTTATGGGATGCAGCCAAAGCAGTACTCATGGGAAAATTTATATCCTTGAGTTCATATATTAACAAATTATGGAGGGCAGAGATTAATGAATTGGACATGCAAATCAAAAAACTTGAAAGCGAACAAATTAAAACCCCCCAGAAGAAAACCAAATTAGAGATCTTAAACATTAAGGGAGAAATTAATAAAATCAAAAGTGATAGAACTATTGAATAATAAATAAGACTAGAAGCTAGTATTTTGAGAAAAAAAAAACAAAATAGACAAAGTACTGGTCTATTTAATTAAAAAAAGGAAAGAAGAAAACCAAATTAACATTATCATAGATGAAAAGTGTGACTTCACCTCCAATGAAGAGGAAATTAAGGGAATCATTAAAAACTATTTTGTCCACTTATATGGCAATAAATATGCCAATCTAGGTGATATGGATGAATATTTTTAAAAATATAAATTGCCTAGACTAACAGAAAAAGAAATAGAATTCTTAAATAATCCCATATAAGAAAATGAAATCCAACAGGTCATCAAAAAACTCCCTAAGAAAAAAATCCCTAAGGTCTGATGGATTCACGAGTGAATTCTATCAAACATTCAAAGAAAAGCTAATCCCAATACTATACAAACTATTTGACACAATATGCAAAGAGGGAGTTCTACTAAATTCCTTTCATGACACAAATATGGTACTGATTCCAAAGCCAGGCCGGTTAAAAATGGAGAAAGAAAACTACAGAGCAATCTCCTTAATGAACATAGATGCAAAAATCTTAAATAGGATACTAGCAAAAAGACTCCAGGAAGTCATCACAAAGGTCATTCACTATGATCAGGTATGAATTATAACAGGAATGCAAGGATGGTTCAATATTAGTAAAACCAACCACAAAATTGACTATATCAACATTCAAACCAACAAAAATCACATGATTATCTCAATAGATGCAGAAAAAGCCTTTGACAAAATACAACACCCATTCCTATTAAAAACTCTAGAAAGCATAGGAATAGAAGGGCCTTTCCTAAAAATAATAAATAGTATCTATCTAAAACCATCAGGCAACATCATCTGCAATGGGGATAAACTAGATGCATTCCCAATAAGATCAGGAGTGAAACAAAGATGCCCTTTATCACCTCTATTATTTAACATTGTACTAGAAACACTAGCAGTAGCAATTAGAGAAGAAAAAGAAATTGAAGGTATTAAAACCAGCAAGGAGGAGACCAAGTTATCATTCTTTGCAGATGACATAATGGTCTACTTAAAGAATCCTAGAGAATCAACTAAAAAGTTACTTGAAATAATCAACGACTTTAGCAAAGTTGCAGGATACAAAATAAACCCGCATAAGTCATCAGCATTTCCATATATCTCCAACACATCACAGAAGCAGGAATTAGAAAGAGAAATCCCATTCAAAATCACCTTAGACAACATAAAATACTTAAGATTCTATCTGCCGAGACAAACACAGGAACTATATGAACACAACTACAAAACACTTTCCAAAGAACTAAAACTAGATATGAGCAATTGGAAAAACATTAAATGCTCATGGGTAAGATGAGCTAACCTAATCAAAAGGACCATTGTACCCAAACTTTTCTATTTATTCAGTGCCATATCCATTGAACTCCAAAAAAACTTTTTTACTGAATTGGAAAAAAAAAAACCCATAACAAAGTTCATTTGGAAGAACAAAAGATCGAGGATACCCAGGGAAATAATGAAAAAAAAATGCAAAGGAAGGGGGCCTTGCAGTCCCAGATCTCAAAGTATACTATAAAGCAGTGGTCATCAAAACAATTTTTAAAACATAATAGCAAAGAAAAGTAATGAATGTTGGAGGGAATGTGGCAAAGTTGGGACACTAATTCATTGCTGGTGGAGTTGTGAATTGATCCAACCATTCTGGAGGGCAATTTGGAACTATGCCCAAAGGGCGATAAAAGACTGCCTGCCCTTTGATCCAGCCATAGTACTGCTGGGTTTGTACTCCAAAGAAATAATAAGGAAAAAGACTTGTACAAGAATATTCATAGCCACGCTCTTTGTGGTGGCAACAAATTAGAAAATGAGGGGATGCCCTTCAATTGGGGAATGGCTGAACAAATTGTGGTATATGTTGGTGATGGAATACTATTGTGCTAAAAGGAATAATAAGGTGGAGGAATTCCATGGAGACTGGAACAACCTCCAGAAATTGATGCAGAGTGAGAGGAGCAGAACCAGGAGAACATTGTACACAGAGACTGATACACTGTGGTACAATGGAATGTAATGGACATTTCATTAGTGGTAATGCAGTGATTCTGAACAACCTGGAGGGTTATAGGAGAAAAAAACACTATCCACATTCAGAGGAAAAACTGTGGGAGTAAAAACACTAAAGGAAAACAACTGCTTAATGACATGGGTTGAAAGGGATTGGGGATGAAGACTAAATGAACATCCTAGTGCAAATTCCAACAACATGGAAATGGGTTCTGATCAAGAACACATGGGATACCCAGTGGAACTGCGCGTCGACTATGGGAGGGGTAAGGGAAAGGGAGGGAGGAATAGAAAATGATTTTTGTAACCAAGGAATAATATTAGAAATTGACCAAATTTTTAAAAAATCAAAAAATCCCCTAAATTTCCAAATGTGGAATTGGAAACCCCTTAAATCAAAGAACATATAAAATTGAAAGTAAGGAGACCATTGAACTAATAAATAAGAGGAACTGTTGTTATAGAAAAAATAAAATAGATAAATCTTTGGTTAATTTGATCTAAAAAGGAAAAGAAGAAAACTAAAAGCTATTAAGTGGCGAATATCCTTTGACTCTGTACTACCACTCCTAAATCCATACTTGAAAGGTATCAAAGAGGAAGAAAGGGGTCTATGTTTACAATCATATTTTAAGCAACTCTGTTTACAAAAGAAAAGTATTGAAAACTGAGGGAATGCTCATCAATTGAGGAATGCTGAATATGTGGTAAACCAATGGAATAGACACTATTGTGCTATAAGAAATGATAAAGAAAATGGTTTCAGAGAAATCAAGGAAGAGTTGTATGAACTGATTCAAATTAAACAGAATCAGGAGAACAAATTTAATAATGTGTAAACTTAATATAAATAAATTGTACTTCCTTATTTTGTTTGAAAACTCATTTTGGTCAATATTTGTCCCATACTTTCAGCACCTTGTGGCCACCTGGCCACCCATAATGATCTGGCTTCAAGTCCTCTGGAACTTGTGGCATCTAGTCTAAAAATGGAGTTTGGACCAGCCTGAAGTTACGTCTGTCCGACCAGGGAGTCCTAGGAAGAGTGGTGTAATTGGCTTCATAAGAAAGGGGACAGAGTAAACACAGACCTCTTTTTGAGCGTTGAATTTTAAGTGAGAAGGGGCTGAATACTCTTGCTGGCAGACTTGATTTAACTGGTATACTGAAGTGGTGTGGCAAGCTCAGATTAATTAGTTGAGGCCAGGTGATCATGTGATTTTTTTTCTCTTTCCCTTTTACTAGTAATTATAAATTAGCATACAGTAGAGAATTTTAATCATAACAATTTGGCATTTCACATATTGGGAGACTGGCCCTGTCTTGGCTTTATTTTAATCTCAGCTTTTCCTTGTCACATGAGAATAACTTAACAAGAGTGTAGGAAAAAAAGAAATTTATGCTTTTGGAGGTCTGGGTTCCTGAGAAACTGAAATTATCAAGGTGAAGCTTTGGGTAGGTTGATCATTTTTATGTGTTATTTTTAAATAAGTTTAATACTTTTTTTAATGGGACAGAAGAGTAAGCTACACAGAAGTTAGAAGGTGAAAAGTCTTTTGCCTCGCCTTAAAATATATAGGAATATGTATATGAATTTAATAAAGAGATGACCTTCCATTTTATCTTCATTTCTTCTTTAAAATTAAACTGTGCATCAGCAATTCAACAGGACTCTGTGGCCTTTAGGGAGAGGTCTAAAGTGGACATTTAAACAGTTTATAACCTGATTTTTTTCTCGCTTCTTTTGGGGGGAGGGGTATTATTTTGAACACAGGGAATTCTGGGAACATCTCAATGAAAAGGCTTTTATATAAGTTGCTTATCTCATGGACAGAGAGAGGATTGTCAGTTTAACTGGACATGTATGGAAAGGAAGCAATCAATTAGTGTAGATTTCTTTAAAAAATGGTTTTATCTTTTTTTTCCTGACCATGATATAGCTCCTTCAATTGCAAGACATTAAAACAGTTAAGATTAGCAAATGGAAATAACAACCCCAAAGAATTATCTCACTGGTAAATTCGAGTAACACACCTTGATGAATCTACTCAAAATCCACCATGGAGGTAAAATTTTAACCAGTCTGTAATTATCTGTTCAAGTCCTTCCTATCTGGCCTCTTAGCCTGTGTCTGATCCTCTTCAGCTTTCTATTTCCCCACTTTCAAGGACTTTCCCTCTTCCTTACTCTTAGTCTGCCCCTTCCCTTTTTGGGGGGATCCTCCCCAATGTTTCCTTTCCCCCTCCCTTCTCTATGTATCTACACCCAGACACATTCTCAATTTCACTTTGACCCAGTTCTGGCTTTTGTCCTTCAACACCCCTTGAAGCTCTGTCTTCCATCTCTGCCCCATAAATCTCTCTGAACACATCCTTCATTCTGCTCCTGCTTCTTCAACTTCCCCACTTATTTTCTGTTCCCGATCTCACCCAGAGACTTCTCTTACTTTTTCTACTGGTCCTCCTCCTCATCCTCATCTTTTCTACTCATACTCCACCCAGACTTTAGATTCAGTAATGGAAAATGATTATTCCCCTAAGGGCATGTTTTCTCTGAGGGAAGTTTGCTGCACATGACCATAGAGGAAACCTAGTGACATTAAGAAACCATGGGCCATTTTTTCCATAAGATATCAACATGTGGATAAAGAATACCCCAAATTATAATACTAAATCCCTGCTTATTGTCAGGAGGTTTGAGGATAATTTTTGTCATTTTAATCAAAGTTGGATTGATGTAATGGATCTCACTGAGGAAGAAAGGGCATTTTTGAATCAACTAATAATTTTAAAATGAGGACTGGAAATATGGGGAATTATAAGACCCGCAATGGGACTCCAGTCATCCTGAGAACTATGGGAGGTTATGTGAGGCCAGGGAGACACTGCTGAAAGGTATGAAGGATTACTCTACTCACCCAGAAACTTGGCAAAAAATTGAATATGTTAACCAGGGAGAAAATGAGCATCCAAACTAGTTTGAAGATCGATTGTGTCTGTGATTTGGCAAAGAACTATGCAGGACTGGACCCAATTTAACTTACTGATGTCCACATCATACAGCACCATTTTGTGAACCATTTCTCTCCAAAAATAAAATATTTTCAAAAACATTGTCCATAGTATGAACATAGAAAAGTTTAGACCCGTAATTTTTTATACCAAACATCTACTAGCATAGCTAGATGATAGTGAGACATGAGGAATAAGTTTCCAAAGAATTAAAAATCAGTATCACATGGAGGACAATGGATGGGTTGCCTACTGGGTTTGAACAAGTGGTAACACATACCATATAGCCTCCTTAAAAGAAAAACAGCAGAAGAACATTATACACAGTGAGTGATACACTGTGGTACAACCAAAAGTAATGGACACCTCCATTAGTGGCAATGCATTGATCATGAACAACTCAGGGATCTACGAGAAAAACCACTACCCAGACTCAGAGGAAAAACTATGGGAGTAAAAACACAGAAGAAAAACAACTACTTGATTACATGGGACGATGGGGATATGATTGGGGATTGAGACTCTAAATGATCATCTTAGTGCAAACATCAACAACATCAAAATAGGTTCTGATCAAAGACACATGTAATACCTAGCAAAATTGCATGTTAGCTATGGGAAGGGGTGTGGGGAGGAGAGAGAGGGAAAGAATATGATTTTTGTAACCAAGGAATAATGTTCTAAATTGACTAAAATAAAATTTTCCAAAAATAAAAAATAAAAACAAAAAAATAAATTAAAAGAAAAACAGGGGTTAAGATTTCATCAAGGAAATCTATGAAAAGAAAAAGAGATGAGGGTCATACTGACCTAAAAAAGATTAAGAAATAGATACCCTCTTGAATTCTGGAGAAATGAAAGAATGCCTCTCATATGGTGAGTGAACACTTTCTAGTAAACTCATGGGACGATATGAACAATAATCATTAGATGGCCATAGGATGTATGCGGATAAATATAATAAGGTCAAATCAGGTAACTTCCTACACAATCCATTTGAGAATTTGAGTAGCCATTCCTATGGGCATAAGCTTTCTCAAAGGAAAAATAAATGTCACCATGCCCACATTTAAAGTCTGTCTTTATAGAACTTTCCAGCAGTGTTAGCATACTAAGTTATGCCTGCTGCTCCACTTGCATAGCTTTCCAATATCAAAAGTCATCTCTAGACCATAAGTCATCAATTACCCCATCAACAGACAATTTATTAAGTAGTAAGTGCCAAGCACTTATTAAGCTTTCATTAAATTCTTGCCAAGTACTGTGCTAGGTGACAGAGATAAGAAAGAAAACATAGAGTAATTCTAGTCTTCATGAAGCTTACCATCAATTTTTGGGGGGGGGGAATGTGTACACAGATGAATAAGTAGAAATTTTTTACAAAATTTACAAAGAAATTTACAAAGTTATTGACATGACAGAAGGCAAGAGTAAGGGGAGAGATCAGGAGAGTTCTCATGCCATAGGGAAAATTTTTGGCAGATATATGGAAGGTATATTAGAGAGAAGGATGGATACTGAAGAAAAACCTATTGCTGTAGAGTAATGACAAGAGTCCTAGATTTTGAGTTACATGGTAGACGTGAATGAAGAGAACCAGGGTAGTAAACATGTGAATGGAAAGAATGGCATGCATGTCCTGGAGGGAGACATTGCAATTGATTGGATAGGGAGAGGGGTGATAAAGAAGGATTCTCCAAGAATGATATTAAGGCATAGTTTGATGAGATAATTATATTTTTTATGAGAGATAGGCGACTATTAGTTGTTTGTTTGTTTTTTCTGAGAATCATCAGTATCTGGGGCAGTACTATCACGTCTCCTTTTTTGAAGTCATATCTAGGGACCTGAGATGCCTTGAAATCCTCCAAGATAGTCAGCAGTGGTGGTGGCACTGGTTTATGACACTTCAGAGTTATTTTCCTTGTGGCCTCTAGGCAAGAAGCCTGAAATCCACTTTGGGGGAGCTTCCCTTGAAATGAAGTGACAGGCTTCTGACACTGCAGAGTCTAGCAGGAAGTGTATTCCCAGGGCTTTGTGTCACAGGAGTCAGTGACATCTGTGTCTTCAAAACTATACAAGTGAGACAGATCCAAGATGTCAGAGTGAAAAGATGGAAGGCAGACAGCCTCTGAACACACAAAAGTGTAACAAGAGATAGGAAACACAAGAGAAGAATACTGCTGCTAAAAAAGTCCATAGGAAAATAGAAACAAGTCAAAAGAAAACAAAGAGCAAAAAAAAAGATCATTTAATTTTAAAACAATATAAAGCAATTGAGTCAGAAGCAATAGAGGCAAGATTTTCTGAGAGTTATTTTTGAATGGATAAATGAAAATTTCAAAGAAAGTAAAATTGCATTAAGTCTAAGAAAATAATATGGGGAAAGAAATAAAAGTCTTAAGAAAATAAAAAAGTCACCTAAGTACATGGGCAAGAATTAAAATATGTACAAAAACTCAATCAATTAACACATACCTTACACAAGATAAGCAGTCTTCACAATGTTTGCCTGAAAGTCTTTCAAAAATATTTTTATTGATAGATCTTTATTTTTCCCTCATAGTCCTTTTTTGGCTATATCTATCTCCAACTCCCTACTTAAAGGCAACTAGGTGGTACAATGGTCAGAAAATTCAGTGTGTTCCCTGGACAAGTTGAGTTTAAACCATTTATTACCCTTTGACTATCAATAAATAACTATCTTTAGCTCAGTTTCCTCATCTTTAAAATGGGGATGACAATAGCATCTTCCTCACAAAATTGTTATCAAAATCAAATGGATATAAGATGTATAAAGCGCCTGGCACATAGTAAAGGCTTCGTAAATATTTCTCTCCTCCTTCTCCATACTTTTCAATTAAGATAAAAATGTTAAAAAAAAACAGCCATTATGTTGACCAGCACTGTCAGCATATGAAACATTTAACATGTATAGTTCTATAGTTTCACATGGAAAACAAAAAGGCATATTTCTCTATAGTTTTGCTAGAGAAAGACTAGTCATTATTATGCAGCATGCATCTTCATCTTATATTGTCTTTTATTTATATTATAATTCCATATTCCTATAGCAAATAGTTTTAACATATTAGTATTCCTAAAGCATGCATTATGCTCACTCCCCATCAACTCATTGAATGCTTCCCTTGCTTTTCTGATTTCTCCATATTTATCATTTATTATATCATAATGACATCATTATATACATAAACAATAATTTGTTTGGTCATTCCTCAAATGACGTCCACCCAATTTGATTCCCTTTCTTTGCTACTATAAAAAGAGCAGCTATAAATCTTTTGGTGGAAATAAGGGCTTTCAGTTTTTGTTTTTTCATTTATCTCCATGGAGTATATGCTCTTTTTTGAAGTTCATTTATCTGAAGGTGGAAAATCTTTTGTTACAGTCCCAAAGAGAGGCAAATTCTATTCTATCAGATCCTACCTATTTAAAAATGAAGAGGATTATTCTTGGGCAGTCAACTGCCATGTAAAACTGAGCTTAAATCAAGAAAACTCCCACATTAATAAAATCAAAACTATTTTTGAAATGTAGAAGTCTACAAGCACTGTCCACACCTAAATTATTGTCTTCTCTGTACACTTAAAAATGTGAAGAACATTTCCTAGTTTGTTCTTATGATTTGGGACCTTTTGCATGCTTTTAAGTTATGTGTGTGTTTTTTTAATGTACTAATAGAATTTATTTTGAAGTAACAAAAATCTCTCATAATTATTAGAACAAATCAACATACTAAATAAATTTCCTGAAGGAAAAATCAGTAAATAAAAAAAGGAGTAAAATGTCATTAAAATTTGGTGTTATGATGGCATTGAGCAAAGTTTTATTGTCTCTCCATTTGTTTTATTTTAAAATGTTGTAGTCTTGGGCAACTAGATGGACAGAGTGCCAGAACTGGAGTTAGGAAGACTTTAATTTCTGAGCTCAAATCTAGTTTCAGACACTAGGTATATGACCCTTGGCAAGTCCTTTAACCCTGTTTGCCTCGTTTTCCTCAACTGTAAAATGATATTGAGAAAGAAATGGCAAGCCACTCCAGTATCTTTGACAAGAAAACTCCAAATAGGGTCACAAAGGGTTGGGCATATCTGAAAACAATTGAAGAATGAAAAGTCATTGGACATAGAGTTTTGTTTTTAATTCTACTTTCTTCATTCACTATCACTACCTATATATTTTCATCTTTGTTATTGACATTAACATGCCTTATAGTATATTACTCTTCCATTCCATTAATACATCCATGTTTCATAATATGTCCAATCTGTTCTCTAATATTGAGCACACAGATTTTTGCTATCTCAAATTATATAGTTAATGATAGCTACTGGTCCAGGATTTAACTGAGACAGATGTAATTCTACTAATATGCCAATCTACTACAATGTACCAACATTTTCTCTGCAACTCCATCTTAGAAGTTTGCTTATAGCAGAAGTGTCAAATATGTGGTCCATGGACATTGTGATTCATGTGATGCAATTCTCCCAAGACTGACCTGAGCCGTATCATAATGAAATTGAGAGGACTAGGTCACCTTAGAAACAAAAGAGAACAGACATTTTCTCTGACTCTTAAGACCTCTCAAAGTCCCCTAAAAATTTCTTGCATTAAAGATAAAGCAACTACAGCTGTTTCCAAGTAACAAAATACTCAGAATCTAAAAGAAGATAATGAACCTCTCCCAAAAAGAAAAAGAGAAAAGAGAAATTGACCTTCAATTATCCCGAGCTCATTCATCATCCCTCCCCTACCTTTCATGTTAGTGAGCAAGGCTACGTCAGCAGATAGAAGGACATATCAAAACCGACTCCAGCATCCTGGACCCCTTTCCCACTATTCAGTGTCACTGAGAGCCTGTTCCATGATGTGCAAGCTGTCCTAGAGAGCAAGATTGGGCATAGCCTTTCAGGAGCAAAGTCTTTGGCAACAAAAGCATGGAAATTCCAGTTGCTATAAAATTCTGAACTATAGCTACTTAGGAAAACTGTCTCGGAAAGGCAAGTGTTGGTCCAGACAACAAAGGAGCAGAAAATGTAACAGTGAACTGTGCATGTAGAAACTGTGCAGTACTTTAACAAGTCCGAGGGAAAGTACACTATCCAACTGGGTCCAGTTTTGACCAATCAAATGTCTCTTGGAGCACATTCCTTGACTAGAGAATCCATGAACACAGACTGAGAAGAGGTTAAGGCACTTTGAGATCCAGCCCCCAAGGAAAAAAACAGCCAGAGATAAAGGAGTCAGATTGTGAATGATAAAGAAAATAAGGGTGAAAAAAGACTAAAAATGCCAAAGATTTTTGGAAGAAGAAACTATATACAATTTCTGCCACAATGTAAATGGAAAAAAAGAATGAATAAAAAAATCAAAAGCAAAATAATGGGATTTAAAGGAAGATTCAAGAACACATTCCTAATTTACTCCTTCATGAAGGTGAAAGGATCACAGGTGGTACATAAGGCACATATTTTCAGAATTTTTCAATATGTTAATCAGACGTATTCATTCCTTTTCCCTAAAAATGACTATTTATCATATGCTATAGTTCAATTGAAAAGGAGAGGTGGGGGATACACAGGATAATATGGTGATAATAAGAAATAATATATTAATAAAAACTTATTTTAAAAAGTAATTTGGAAATATCAAAATAAATTTTAAAATAAGTATATAAAAAGTAAAACATAAATAATATTTAATTTTAAATTGTCAGAGTGCTAATCCAGAGGGAGTACCTTGTGACACAGCTGTGCCAGGCTTAGGGCATTGAACACAGGCAGCTTAGAAGGAGCTGGAGGAGAAGTGCAGAGCAGGCAGCCTAGGAAGAGTCAAGATGCTCCATCTTGCCCCCCTCAAGGTTTTGGCCTCAGGGAACATCCAACTTTGCAGCTCATCGCCACCCTGGCTCAATCTCATCAATAGGGCAGCTAAGAAGCCTTCAGAGGGCAGGAAAGCTCAAGCTCCAACACCCCTCTTCCACAGACTGATCTGAGAGCTTTGTTGACTAAGGTCCAAGGGCAAAGGCTGCAACAAACTACAAGCAACAACCTTGATAACAAGGTGGGAAGCCCAGTTCCTTTTCAGCTTCTGGTGTCAGCTGTCGAGGATCTAACTAAACTGATCAATCAGCAGAACAGAGAGAAGCCCCTTCAGGACAAAACAGCCCTAACCCACAGATGTAGCACATGATGAGAGGAGAAAGAACACAGGCAACTGGGGGGGAGGGGAGAAGAGGAAAAATGAGTAAACAACAGAAAAAGAAAAAAAGAAATTATAATAGCATCAGTTCAGGCAATGAACAAAGAGCAAATGGAACAGAGAAGGATCAAGGAATGTAAAAATTAAATTAGTCTCTACTGATAAAAATATATTTTATGAGGTTTATTAAAGATTATAAGAGTGATAGAAATAACTATAATGACTATAGGAATCAAAATATTAGAAATCAAAATTATAGAAACAGAAATTAGGAAAATTTTAAATCAAACCAACTAATTACACAACAGTATAACTTAAGTAGAGCTCGTCCAAAAAACACTCAGGGTGCTACTCCCCCTTCCACGTGGGGCAGAAGGTGGTGCCTCTTAGACCCTATTGTTTTTGTAGATATTAACCTTTTACAGATTTGTCTCTCCTCCAAATAGTAGCAAAGAAGAAGAAATGGATTTTTTTTAATATAGTACCTCTGTGATTGGTTATACCTTCTGTTGATAATGAATAATTGACTGTATTGATAGTATTTAACTATTAATTATAAGACTTCCATATTGATGGGTATGTACTATTTTATTGCATTTTATTTGTGCCATACAGTATTTTCTTTCCTCTTTTTCCTCTCTCTTTTTTTTTTTGCATTTGAAGTTCATGTAATTGTATTGAAAAGATTTTCTTTTAATTATTTTTGATTTTTGCAATAAGCTAAAATATCCATTTCCTTAACACATAAATGCATATCCAAAAAGCACTAGACTATGGAAAACTGCTATTTATTGATAAATATTATGGGACCTTGAATAAAGATTGAGTCTGATTCTAGAAAATGGGATGAAAAAAAGGAGCTCAGATTTTATCTATAGAGTGCCATAGAAGCACAGATTTAAACTGTAAAGTGCTAAAAGAGCACACAGGTCAAAAGGAAACCAATCCATGTGGGATTGATGAATTTATACACAAATAAGAAGGAACTTGAACCTAGTGTGAGACTCAAGATTGAGGTGCTTGACATATGTTAAGATGCAGGACTCTTTGAACCACAGTGCTACTTGTAAATTATTTTCTATGAAAGTACCTAACATTTGGCTATTCTGGCTCCCCTATCCCTGAGAAATGATGAAATGGTCAGACTAAGGAAATTATACTTCCCCTTTTACCCAAAATTCTGGTCCTTGTTTTTTCTCTCTTAAGATCTGGCAACTTCCTATAGTCCTGACTTAAAATGGGTAAATAAACCATTACTGCACTTTCTCCTACAGACTTGTGGGATAAAAATTACTTTAACTGGACCCTAACATAAAGGCCTCTTATGAATTTATGTTTTAATTCAGAAATTTTACATACATGGTTTTTGGTATTTTGATTCTAATTTTGACTTTTTATTTCTCTCAAAAGCTTAATATTTTTTCCTCTATTTTCTTTTATGTTTTTTAATATTTTCTTTTGATAATTAACTCATACACCCATTACTCAACCACTTTGAGCTGATCTGGGTGTTGATGAATACCCTCTTCAGGGGGGGACTGTATTGTATTTTTATGAAAAAAATCCAATATTTAAACTTTTGTTTGAGAAGAATTTCAGGAAAAGAAGTTTGCTAACTCCTTGAATCCATACAATGAATTCTTTGAAGAAAAAATGCTTGCAGAAACCTACACTGCATCAAGAAGATCCAGAATGAACTTTTGGGTACAACTGATTGAACAAAAGGGGATTGAACATTTATTGTAAATGTACACTGTTATGCCAAAGGGGACTGCCCCCTAATTTGGCTTTTTGTCAATGCACCTAGCAAACCATTGGTTTTGCTTTCTCTCTTTTCTAATTCTCTCTAGCTATTGTAATTTCCACATAGAAATTGAAATATTGTATACATCTGTAGTTAGAAGGTTTTAGGACTACAAGATGATTCTGTTAAATGATCAATGGGGAAACTAGTCTCCCAATGATCATGAGGGGGGATTGTGAAGATTGGATTTAGCTCTCCCCTGATTGTAACAATGAATGTACTTAGATCTTCCTTTATTGGGAAGACTGAATTGTAATCCACAATCCATTTTTAGATTCTAATGTCCAAATGGTAGTAACTTAGTATTTGAAGTATATCCAGCCATTTTAACTATAAAAACATGTTAAGAAACTACAAAATGTGAGCTAACCAAAAAAAGGTGTTAAGTAACCAAAAAAGGTATAATATAACCAAAGAAGGTGTGAATTAAAGAATGGGCAGTCCTGGAGAGGAGCATCTGCTATGATTGGTACATGTGAAATTTAGGTGAGGTGACAGAACAGAAAAAGATCTTTAAAAAGATTACCAGAGAACAGAAAATATATTCGAATTAGATTCCAGTTAGATTGAAGAACTCTCACTTGAAGGAGAGACTGGAAGACAGCCACTCAGATTTGGCTGTGGAATGAATCCCTGGAAGAGCTCTTAAAGGTGACCTCAGACTCCTTTGCTTTAGATGGTCACCATTGGTGAGTGAACTTAGTAACTCTGCCTTTCTAAGAGGTGTAAACCCTTGAGAAAGGTCCATCAACTTGAGACTTTTTTCCCCTGATTAGAACCTTAGAAATTCTGCCTGGCAAAAGAGGAAGCCTGAGTTCCCCCCCCCCCCCCCTCTCTCTCTCTCTCTCTCTCTCTCTCTCTCTCTCTCTCTCTCTCTCTTTCCTTAATATCGTCCCTTTATTGTAAATAAACTGCCATAAATTACATTTTACTTTAGGAATTCATTTTGGGATTTAGAAATTAAATCCCTGGTGACCACCAATTTAAATCACCTAATTAATATATTTCAATCTCAACCACAATTAAATTTATAGTATGCACCAAATGGAATAGCATCCAAATTTCTAAAGGAGCAACTAGTGGAGCTCAAGGATGAAATAGATAGAAATATTGTACTAGTGGGAGACCTAAATCTTCCTCTCTCAGATCTAGATAAATAAAACAAAAATAAATAAGAAAGAGGTAAGAGATGTGAAAGAAATCTTATGAAAATTAGTACATATGTGAAGAAAATAAAGAGGGCCAAAAAGGAATATATCTTCTTTTCAGCAGCACATGGTACATTCACAAAGAATGATCATGTACTAGGTCATAAACACATTGAAAACAAGAGCAAAAGAGCAAAATAATAAATGCAACCCTTTCAGATAACAATGCAATGAAAATAATAATTAGTAAGGGTACATGGAGAGGCAAATCAAAAATTATTTGGAAATTAAATAATATGATTCTCCAAAATCATTTAAAGAACAAATCATAGAAACAATAATTTCATTGAAGAAAAGGACAATAATGAGACATCCTTGCAAAATCTATGGGATGAAGCCAAAGCAGTACTTAGGGGGAAATTTATATCCTTGAGTTCATATATTAACAAATTAGGAAGGGCAGAGGTCAATGAATTGGGCATTCAAATTAAAAAACAAGAAAGTTAACAAATTAAAAATACTCAGATGAAAACTAAATTAGAGATCCTAAAAATTAAAAGAGAAATTAATAAAATCTAAAGTTAAAGAACTGTTAATTTAATAAATAAGACTAGAAGCTGGTCTTTTGAACAAACAAATAAACTAGACAAAGTACTAGTCAATCTAATTTTAAAAAGCAAAGAAGAAAATCAAATTCACAGTATCAAAGATGAAAAGGGAGACCTCACCTCTAATGAAGAAGAAATTAAGACAATCAATAAAAACTATTATGCCCAATTGTATGGCAACAAATAGGTCAATCTAGGTGATATGGATGAATATTTACAAAAATATAAATTGCACAGATTAACAAAAGAAGAAATAGAAGATCTAAATAACCCCATATCAGAAAAAGAAATTGAACAAGCCATCATAGAACTCACTAAGAAAAAATCCCGAGGTGCAGATGGATTCACAAAACAATTCTATCAAACAATCAAAGAAAAACTAATCCAAATATTATGCAAACTATTTGACAGAATAAACAAAGAAGTTCTACCAAATTCCTTTTATGACACAAATATGGAGCTGATTTCAAAGCCAGACAGGTCAAAAACAGAGAAAGAAAACTATGGACCAATCTCTCAAATGAACATAGATGCAAAAATCTTAAATACAATACTAGCATAAAGACTCTAGCAATTGATCACTAAGGTTATTCATTATGATCAAGTGGGCTTTATATCATGAATATAAGAATGGTTCAATATTAGGAAAGCCATCCACATAATTTAGCATATCAAAAAGTAAACCAACAAAAATCACATGATTATCTCAATCAATGCAGAAAAAGCCTTTGACAAAATGCAACACTCATTCCTATTGAAAACAATAGAAAGCATAGGCATAGGAGGGCCTTTCCTAAAAATAATAAACAGTATATATCTGAAACCATCAGGCAACATCATCTGCAATGGGGATAAACTAGAAGCATTACCAATAAGATCAGGAGTGAAACAAGAATGCCCATTATAACCTCTATTATTTAATATTGTACTAGAAGCACTAGCAGTAGCATTTAGAGAAGAAAAAAAAATTGAGGGTAGTAAAATAGGCAATAAGTAAATTAAACTATCACTCTTTACAGATGATATGATGGTCTACTTAATGAATCCTAGAGAATCAACTAAAAAGCTAGTAGAAATAATCAACAACTTTAGCAAAGTTTCAGGAAACAAAATAAACCCACATATGTCATTAGCATTTCTAAGTATTTCCAACACATCTCAGGAACAAGAATTAGAAAGAGAAATTCCATTTTAAAATACCCTAGTGTAATTGATGACATTGCAGCACAATAGTGATCTGCAAGAAAAAGCAAGAGGCTTAGAATTTGGTGAAATACCAATCAACCAAGATGGAGACAGAGTTCCAATAGAATCTTGAAGGGAGCAGTTAAGAAGCCAAACTGCTTGAACCCCACTCACTTCTTCTCTGACTATTGGGCAGAAGGTGGAAGCCAGATTCTCTTTTGGTCAATCATTATTTATATGACTGAGTACTGAGAAGATTTTAGAGCTTAGCCTAGAAGAAACTCTGTCTGCCTTTGCTTTCAACATCTCCCCTTAGAGAAAAATAACTATTTCCTGAATTGAACACATTTGGAAATCTCCATTCTACAGGAAAAGATAGGAAGTTAAGGAAACCTATTTTCCTCTCCCCCCTAACTCTCCCTACCTCCTCTACCTGAAAGAATGAAATACCTCTTAGTTAAAGATTTGATTGTGTGATTTAGTTATTAAGGGAAGTATTTAAATTTACCATTCTGAGAAGAACACTGCAAGACCAATGAGAAGGGAACAGGAAGTAAAATAAAGAGAGGGGCTCAAGATCCAGTCTCCCCCTAGCTTATTTCCTGGTGTTAAGGCTTCAACACTTCCTTACTACCATAATTCTCCTAAGAGTGATATTTATTACACTAGAAAACATAAAATACTTAGGAATCTATCTGTCAAGAAAAACACAGAAACTATATGAACACAACTAAAAAACACTTTCCACACAACTAAAACTTGATCCAAATAATTGTAAAAAATATTAATTGCTCATGGGTAAGATGAGTTAACATAGTAAAAATGAAAATCCTACCCAAGCTTATTTACTTATTTAGTGCCATACCCATCTGACTACCAAAAAACTTTTTTTACTGAATTAGAAAAAACCATAACAATGATTATTTGGAAGAACAAAATATCAAGTATATCCAGGGAAACAATGGAAAAAATGCGAAGGAAGGTGGCCTAGCAGTACCAGATCTCAAACTATACTATAAAGCAGTGTCATCAAAACAATATGGTACTGGCTAAGACACAGAAAGGTGGATCAGTGGAATAGACTTGAAGTAAGTGACCTCAGCAAGACAGTCTATGAAAAACACAAAGATCCCAGCTTTTGGGACAAAAATCCACTATTTGACAAAAACTGCTGGGATAATTGGAAGATAGTATGCATGAGATTGGGATTGGATCAACATCTTACACCCTACACCAAGATAAACTCAGAATGGGTGAATGACTTGGATATAAAAAAGGAAACTATAAATAAATTGGGTGAACACTGAATAGTATACCTGTTAGATCTTTGAGAAAGATTTTAAGACCAAGCAAGAATTCAATAAAATTACAAAATGTAAAATAAATAATTTGATTACATTAAATCAAAATAGTTTTGTACTAATAAGTCCAATGCAAACAAAATTAGAAGGTAAGCAACAAATTGGGGGAAAATTTTCAAAACAAAAACCTCTGACAAAGGTCTAATTAGTCAAATTTATAAAGAGCTAAATCAGTTGTACAAAAAAATGAAGCCATTCTCCAATTGATAAATGGACAAGGGACATGAATAGGCATTTTTCAGATAAAGAAATCAAAACCATTAATAAGCACATGAAAAAGTGTTCTAAATCTTTATAATCAGAGAGATTCAAATCAAAACAACTCTGAGGTATCACCTCACACCTAGCTGATTGGCTACTAGGACAGCAAAGGAAAGTAATGAATGCTGGAGGGGATATGGCAAAGTTGGTACATTAATGCATTGCTGGTGGAGTTGTGAATTGATCAAACCATTCTGGATGGCAATTTGCAACTATGCCCAAAGGGCACTAAAAGAATGTCTGCCCTTTGATACAGTCATAGCACTGCTGAGTTGCTATTGCAATGAGATAATAAGGAAAAAATACTTGTATAAGAATATTCATAGCTGAGCTCTTTGTGTTGGCAAAATATTTTAAAATGAGGGGATGCTCTCCAATTGGAAAATGGCTGAACAAATTGTGGTATATGTTGGTGATGGAATACTATTGTGCCCAGAGGAATAATGAACTGGAAGAATTCCATGTAAACTGGATTGACCTCCAGGAATTGATGCAGGGTGAAGGGAGCAGAACCAGGAGAACAATGTACCCAGAGACTAATACACTGTGGTACAATCAAATGTAATGGACCTCTCTATTAGTAGCAATGCAGTGATCCAGAACAACTCTGAGGGATCTACAAGAAGGAACACTATCCCCATTCAGAGGAAAGTCTGTGGGAGCAGAAGCAAAGAAAAACAATTGCTTGATCACATGGGTCAATGGGGATATAACTGGGGATATAGACTCTAAATGAGCACCCTAATGCAAACATCCAAAATATGGAAATATGTTTTGATCAAAGATACATGTAAAACCCAGGGGAATTGCAAGTCAGCTACAGGAAGGTATGGGGGAAGGGAGGGAAAGAATATGATTCTTCTATCCAAGGAAAATGTTCTTAATTGACTAATTAAATAAAATTTTCAAAAAAAACCCACCACCCACAAAAATATTTATATATATTAATAGCCCCCATTTTTATCTGAGTTTGACAATATTGGCCTAGCAAACAAAGAATAAGTATATTGTAAGTAATTGAATTGCCAATACGTATCAGAAGAAGAAACTGAGAAAAGGACTTTCTGGCCTCAAGATCACTTTCCTATCCACTATGCTAATAATACTGTTGTCGATATTAAGTGATAGAAAATTTTCCTTCCTATTATTAACATTTTATATATATAGTCTTAAATAGTAAAATGCATGATTTAAACGGTATGACCAATTTGTTAATATTTTACATTATTATAGTCTTTTCCAGAATAGTTGAGTCAATGGATAGCTCCACCCATAATTAGCATGCCTCTTTTCCTATAGCCCTTCCCCATGTTTTCCCATCTTCCAGAATCTTTGTCAGCTGGTAGGTGAGGTCATGCCTCATAGTTCCTTTAATTTACAATTCTCAGGTTATTAGTATTTGTGTAAATTCATTGGGATGAATACATACAATATTTTATTTTTTCTTTTCAATGAGATCATAATCACATCATTTTGTAACAACTACTGGGAATTATTTTTGTTAATTTTCATTTCTGTGGCAGATTCTGCTTTCTATGAAAAAGTAAATGTACATAATTTCTCTTGCTTATTATTTTTCCTTTTTTATGTAAGTAATAAGTTGGTGCCCAAAATTTTAAATCTTATGCTATTTAGGTTATTTTGTTTTTATGATCTCTTCTGTGTCTATAAGGCAGGAAAAAATTCTTCACTAAAATTTCTGAATGATAAAATATTATATTCTCTTCTATTTTTATACTATGATTTTTTCTGTTTATATCATGTAGTCATTTTGAAATTTATTATGATCAATGCTATAATTTGTTGAACTAACCCATTGTTTTATCACAGATTCCTTGTGGCAGTTTGGTGAAGCCTATGGATTCCTTCTCATTCAATGGCAGAAATTAAAAGGAAGAGGCTCAAAAAAGGAAACCAATTATATAGAAATGTATTTATCAAAATATCTAAATAATTACATGCCACAGATTATTGTTCACCAAGATATTTTAATTATTTTTCAGGCATGCAGGGAGGGGTGGAGGTAGAGACAGATTGCTCTCTAATTTTCTAAACAGTTATTATCTCTATTATTTCTTTTTTGTTTTATAGATTATTTCTTGTCATTTAAATTTTATTTTTTCCAGCTATTAAAACATTTTAATTAGTTGAGAACAAAATGCTATTTTAAAAGTTCTCTTCTAAGAAAATAACACTTGAATTGTGTGATAGTATACAAAAGAGTGGATTTTGAATCCAGAGACATGACCTAATGGAAAGACCTACATGAACTGAAGCAAATTAAAATAAGCAGAACCAGAAGAACACTGTATACAGGAACAACAATACAAGAATGATTAACTGTGAAATACTTAGCTACTCTCAGAAATACAATGATCCAAGACAATTCTGAGGAATTTGTGATAAAGAATGCCCTCCACCTCCAGGGAAAGAACTATTGGAGCTGGAATACAATTTTTCACTTTAGTTTATTTGTGTTTTTATTTAGGGGTTTTGGTTTTATATTATTATTCTTTCATAAAAATGAAAAATATGGAAATATGTTTTGTATGATAATGCATGTATAATACAGCTCAAATTGCTTAGCAACTTTGGGAAGGGGGAGGGCGTGGAGGGAATCAACTTGGATCATATAACTTCAGAAAATTTACATGGGAAACTATTAGTACCTATAATTGGTAAAATAAAACATCTTTACTAAAAAGAGAGAGAGAGAGAGAGAGAAAGAGAGAGAGAGAGATGAACTCATTCTAGATCTGTTATGTACTGCTTTCTAATTTTAGACAAATCTTTTAGCATCTTCAGCTCTTTAGTTCCTCTATCAAATAACAGGTTCAGCAAGATATGTCTCTTTAATGTCTAAATCTATATTGTGCTGCTATTATATTATAGATTTTCCCATTTTTTCCTATAGTAAAACTAGATAATGACGTTTTTTGGTGTCCAAATCCTTTTATGGCAAGTGTCTTTATGCATCTTTCATTAAGAAGTCTTCACTCTTGTTTCTTAATTTAAATCCTTTATTGATCCTTTTTTTCAGGGGGTCTCCTAATATTCTCTTACATCATAATATTATGTATTTTACTTATTTTTCTTTCAATAGTTTTAAAGAATTTTGAATCATATTTCAAAGTATGTAATATTTTATTTCATGGATACTGGTATTACTTTCCTCTTTGATTGGAGAAATCTGGCATTTAACTAATTACATTTTTTGGTCAACTGTAAAAAGGGATTCTCTCTAGTAGTACCCTCAGGATTTAAAGAACTCTACTTCAGCCTTTGAATTCAATATTAAATAAAGATACTTTTGTCACTGCACAAAACATGGTATTTTGGAATTTTCCAGGTAAAAAAAAAAAGGATAGTGATCCCATTTTGGCCTATTTTTATCTCATTCGATATCAGTTCATTACTTCCTATTTTAAAATTGGATTTCTGTCCAGTTCCTGTAATAAATCAAAGATTTTTTATGCATTTCTCATTAAGAACTCTCACTTTATCTACCTCTTATTCCTTTATTGAGCATTTTTTTTCAAGATTTGCAGGAAAGCCATTTTCATTTTTGGAGTATTATTTTATTTTATTTTTACTGTCCATCTCTCAATTTATTGTCTAATTGTTTATTTTATTTTATTTAATTGATTAATTTAGAGCAATTTTCCAGGATTACAAAAATCATGTTCTTTCCCTCCCATATCTAAGGCACAATTCCACTGGGTTTTACATGTGTCTTTGGCCAAGACCTATTTCCACAATATTGATATTGATAATCATATCCCCATTGACACATGTGATCAAACAGTTGTTTTACTTCTGTGTTTGTACTCCAACAGATTTTCCTCTGAATGTGGATAGTGTTCTTTCTCATAAGTCCTTCAAAAATATTCTAGATCATTGCATTGCTATTTTAGATATTATTACTACATGACTTAAAAAAAATTCTATAGTTATCTCCTTACAGTTTTTTCCTTCATTACACACCACGTATCCTTTGTCAATACTCATTCTCTTTGACCTCCCTTTAGCCTTTGATCATTTTGATTACTCTCTCTTTTCTATCCTCTTCTATTTGGATTTTCCAGACTCTACTCTCTCCTTATTCTCCTCCTATTTATCTGCTACTCTTCAGTCTTCCTTGTCCAGATCATCCCTCTAATCATATTTATTCCATAAGGTTCTCATCTGGGCCATTTTCTCCTCTCCCTCTATACTACTCTGCTTTGTGATTTCATCAGGACCTATGAATTTAATTACCTTGTCTATGATGATGCTTCTCAAATCTATCTGTCTTGTCTGGATCTCTTTGCTGATCTCCAGTCTCTCAACTCCAATTTCCTTATAGACATCTCAAACTGAATGGCCAATAGATAACGTTAAATTCCTCATGGCCCAAAATGAATGAATTAATTTCCCCCCTAATCCCTCTTCACTTTCTACATCCTTCCTGTGTCTCAGGGTTGCAACCTAGGCACCGTGCTCAAGTATTTTCTATCTCTCATCCCTCACATATAGAATCTGTTGCCAAGGTCTACTGATTTTACCTTTGCAACATCTCTCCATTAGGACCCTTTCTCCCTCTGACACTGATGCTACTCTGGTATTAGCCTTTGTTACCTTATGCCTGGACCACTGTAGTAGACTGGTAGTAGGTCATGTCTGCCTCAAGTCTCTCCCCAAGCCAATCAATCATCCACTCAGCCACAAAAGTGATGTCCTAAAGGGTATGACAGTATTCAATACACTCCAATGACTACTGACTACAGAATCAAGTACAAAAGTGCCTTTTTGACACTCAACACTCTTCATACAATAGCCTCCTCCTATCTTTTCAGTCTTCTTAACTCTTACTTTCTACCACATACTTTGATGTGTAAATACTACCTCACTGATGTTTCATGTGTAAGTTATTCCATTAATCTTCTCCAGACATTTTCTTTGGCCATATCCTCTGCCTACCATGCTCTTTTACCTCATCTCCACCTACTGCCTTCCCTGGATTCTGTTAACTATTACCTAAATATTCATCTTTCAAAGGAAACCTCTTGCAACCCTTCTAGTTCAAAGTGCCTTCTCTGTTAATTACTTACTAGTTATCCTGTACATAACTTGTCCATATATACGTGTTCCTTAATTCCTTTGCCATTAGATTAGTAGATCATTAAGGACAAGTACTACCTTTTGCCTCTTTCTGTATTTTCACCACTTATTAAAACACTGGACACACATTATATATTTAATAAACATTCACTGACTAACTGATTGATTAATTTAGGATCATTGATGGATTTCTCCTTGCTTCTCTTCTCTTTCCAGCATCTTCAGTTCTATTGTGGATTTCTCTGACATTCTTTTTGCTACTATGTTGTTGTGTCTCTTTTTCTTTTTTAAATTGATAAATTTGGCATCTCTCCACTGTCTTGGTGTGATGGGAGTGGCAAGCTTCTTTACAATCTTTTACTTGACAAACATACATATTTTCTATTTGGAATATAGCTAGCAATTTCATCCAAAATAAATGAGTAAAAGATTTTTTTTCAAGTAAAAGACTCAATTATTTTGGATGAAATTGCTGACTATATTCTGAGTAAGAAAATATGTATGGTTGTCAAATAAAAAAGCAAATCTCTGCTGAGTTTAAATATTTTCCTTGCTGTTAGGAGGGAGGATAGAAGTATTATATCTATATTATAAATATGAAGACCAAATTTCATTATAATATGTTATGGGAGATCTATTCATAATGGAAAAATGATTTATCAGCTATTATTTTACTTTAATAAGATAGACTGAAACACAGATATAAGTCAAGCTATATCTCAATGGCCATGAATACTATTCCTGATTTCTTCAAAATTAGTTGATTCCTTCTATATTCAACAAGGATTCATGATTGCCATGAAATCAAGATAAAGTTCAGACCTCAGTAGGTTGTTTATTATATAGAAGCTATAGTCATGCCTATATAGAAAATTAAAATTTAACTGGGGAGATTAAAGCAATAAAACAGAGAGAAAAAGAAATATTCACTAAGAAACACAAAAGTGGTATAAATTATTTGGTGTAAATATCTTCCAAAAATCCTGAGCATGGCTTTTTAACTTTATCTGTCTCTACATTGCTCTTAAAACCAAAGATTGTATATATGTTTGTATATATGTATTTTGATACATATATGTATATATAAATACATAGTCACAACAACAACAAAAACTGTTTTGAAAGTGGTCCTACTACATCTGAGATCAGTTGAGTCAATTGTTCTGTATTTCAGAGCTGAATGTTGTATTTTACATAAATGTTACAAAGGAACAAATGCAATTAAAATTGTATGGGATGTAGGTGCTGTAAAAATTAAAATTAGATCACAATAATAAAAATATATATTTTTAGGAGATTTATCAATGACTATCAGAAATCAAGGAATAAACAGGATATAAAATAAAGACCATGTGCTCATGGCTGATCAACCCATTTAAAATCCCCACCACCACCAAGCTCGATGTCATCATGCCAAAGAGGCCCAAGAGAACCACCCACACATTAATATCCTCTGTCTACAGGAAGTACATAATGTCAGGAAGTCAGTGGGCTCCCTGGAAATGTAGTTCTTTTTTAGGGTAATAGACTTTCAATCATACAGTGCACATGCAAGTTCTGCATCTGAAAATCTGAAGAGTATGTAAGAAATGCTCATGAAGACCTGAAAAGTTTCTCATATACAGATTTCAGATATATATCATTCAGTTTTATTAGGCTCAGTAATATAGTATTCTTAAGAAACTGGAATCTACTGAAGAATTTTCATATTCTAATCGACCCTTAAAGAGTAGAACTAGAAGAACAAGTAAAAGTTGGAAAGAGGCAAATTTAAACTGGAAGTAAAAGGTGGGTCATAGTTTGGGAAATTTTTCTTAACAAAGTTAGGCAAATTCTGAAGGGAGTGAATTCCCACTTTTTGGATACCTTTTAGCAAAAAAAAAAATGCCATTTGTTCACCTTAGATCAAATAATTATTTACTATTGAGTTGGATTAATTAGTAGATGAGGCGCTATGTAATTCTATAATTATATGATATCCAATCTAGCACATAATGGATTGTCAGAGAGGTATATGATGAAACATAAAATTAATAACAAATATTTTGCCAGTTACATTTAAATTAGAAGAGGTAATGAATAAAGTGTCTTAGAAGGGATAAGATAAAGGAGATATAAGTCTTTGTGTTGCTATAATATGGTGAATCTGGTTGTGTTTTTTATTTCTCTTCATGGCTTTACCTAGCCATGTGGACAAAGCTGGCACACTCATCAGAAGACAATCTTATTCTTTATGTATTGATTAACCTTTGTAATGTAACCAAAGCAAATTCAGTAGAAGGAGCCCATGAAAAAGAACATGGACTGCTCAAGAACAAATAATATGTGTATTCCCTGATTTTTTTTATATTTATGTTATAATTATATGAAGGGTCTTAAATCAGATTTCCAGACTTTTGCTCGAAATTTGGAGCAAAAAAAATGTTTTTTACTTATTCTCTTCATTGTGTTTTTTATGTCTTAGCCTGTAATTATTTTAGGGAATTAAAAAATGCCAATAGTAGGATGTAATGTTTCCTGGATGGCTGCATATTTTTGGTATAATTCAGAGAACTGGAAAGAGAAAAGAAGAGAGAAAAAGAAAGAGAAAAATCCAATAGATATGTGGAATGAACAGTTTTGTGGGGCCTCATCCATTCCTTTATCTTTGAAATTAGAGGGTTATACTGGATGACCTCTAAAGTTCCTTTCAGCTTTAAACCATATGATCCTTTAGATTTAGTCTTCTAATGCAGTAAGATGAACTAAATATGTCCCCTTTCAAAAGAAAACAATTAATATTTGCAAGTGTTTTAAAATTACTTCATTTAGAAAGACAGATAACAAGATAGCAAAAAGTAATTTTTCTTAAAGAAGATAACTCACTAAACTAGTCCTAGGATTGAGTCCATTCTATGTGTTCTTCTCAACACTGTTTCAGACTGTTTTAATGAACTAGGTAATTATTAAACTTTCACAATGACTACTAAATGAACAGCCTTTGGAAGAGGCTATCTCTTAAGTAGCCTGAGATTTCATTCAATGTCCTTGGCCCCAAATTAGCATTTAGATAGACACATACCTGATTTTTAAAAAATAGACTAATTTGGAATATTGTACTTTTAAATTTAATAAATTCACATATTTCATGCATTCCCTTCTCCCAGGTGCTGGACAAATTTTTCACCATATTTCAGGCTGTCATAAATAAACCAAATTCTTTTATCTATTTCTGAACTAATCTATTATTAACTATCCATAGTCTAGTCAGTGAACTTCCATGTTTCCCACATTAGTTAGTTTCAGTCATAACATGACTAGAATACAAATATATTAACTAATCCCTAGAAGACAATGAACATTTTTTGATATTTTTAAAGAACAAAACGTTGATCAGATTGATTGAGAATAACACCAATGAAATCAAAGGTATGAATGCTACATCCTAAGAACTGGTGGTAGAAATAGAATATACAGAGTCAACTTAATATTTTCCATTAAAAACACAAAAGGTGGGGAGAAGTAATTAGATAGTTAAGTGGAATGAAGGACAGATTCAGAGACAGGAACTCCTGAGTTCAAATCTTCCCCCAGATACTTCCTAGCTATATGACCCTGGGTAAGTCATTTAACCCTCACCACCTAGCCCTTACCATTCTTCTGCATTCTAACCAATACACAGCATTGTTTCTAAGACAAAAGGTAAAAATTGTAAAAAATCAAAGAGGCAATGAGATATACTGAAAAAGATTGAACATGAAGTCACATGACTTTGAATCCTGCCTCTGACATATACTACCTGTGGCATTCTGGAAAGATCCCTTACTATCTATTGGCTTACATTGCTCTCATTGCTAAAGGGAGGGGGGGGGGGCTGAGAAGAGTTGGAATGAATAAATAATGCCAAGTCCTTTCTAGCCCTATGATCCCTTGTTCTAAGATAACCAAAGCTGATCACTGAACCAATCAGTGAACCAATCAGAATTTGTGGATTTGACTACCAGCTCTGATGTGACTCTTACCTTAAGATATATCACTGTACCTCATTTTCTTAAATGTTAAGTGGAGATAAAAAAATAAAAAATTAGATGTCTATGTCAGGAAATTTGTTTATGTTCTGCAGTTGGAAAGAAAGGGAAAGATTTATTATTTCATTTGGTATAGAGATTACCCAATGGAGGACGCTCACTACTAATGCAAATCTATATGTTCTCCCAGAATCTCCATTTTAAAGAAAAGTCCCAGGTAATACATGTTCATTTCTTGATTCATTTCTGAGTCCTTCTCTTGTCTACTCTCCAGATTTCTCCTTCCATCATGTTCCACCATATATCTCCCCTTTACCTTTCCCACACACACATATGCTGAGTCCTGTGCCAAGAGCTTGAATGGATCAATTATCTCATTCAAAAATAAAATCTCTTCTTGTTATACTTACCTGGATGTATCCTGGGATCTATCTGAGGTATGAGTCAATTTGAGGCTATTCTAATTTCTAAACATGATTTCATTTTTTAGATGTTTCTTGATTAATCCTGTGAATGAATTTATTTAGTAAGAGGATGGGAAATCCCATTACTTGCATTCAGATTGTGATTAAAATTGCAAACTATCCAAAGCCATATAGAATAATAGAAACAACCTGTAAAGAGTGTCTCAAAAGACTTACAGTAGTGTTTAGGTGCTTAAAGGCTAATATTTACCTAAGACTTTTAGGATACTTTGTATTGATAAAGTGAGAAACAGATGGAATTATAGATAAAAGGCATGCATGAAAGACAGGAAGACCCATCTTATATGCACCTTCATCCAATACTGGCTATTTAACCCTTGTCAAATCCTATTATCATTAACTACTCCTAGGAAACAACCTGAGAACCCATGTTATCAATCAGTGGCTGTTCTGCTTCAGCAAAAGGCATTTCCTATACCAATGAAAGCACAGGTCTGTATCCAATATATGTAGATAGATAGATAGATGGATAGATAGATAGATAGATAGATAGACAGACAAACAAATAGACACAGGTAGACAAAGTAGACAAAGAGATAGAGAGACAGATAGATGATAGATGATAGACACACAGGTAGACAGACACAATTAGATAGACAGGTAGACAGGCAGACAGACAGACAGATAGATGATAGACAGATAGATAGATAGATAGATAGATAGATAGATAGATAGATAGATAGATAGATGAAATTATGCTTTTATGTTACAAGTTGATTTATATATTTCACTTCATTTCAAATTCACAGGAATCCTAACAACCATAACGGCATTTATTATCCCCATAAGTTAACCTTAAAAAAAGTAGTCTAAAGGAACTCAAGTTCAGAGAGATGGAAGAACTTAACTAATGTCACCTGGTTAAATGGCAGATATCATTTCCACTCCAACAAATTATACTGTTTCTAAATGCATCAGTTAATTAAATTGTAACTGGTTATATTGCTGACAGAGATGAACTTTTGGGATATTCTTTCCTTTAATTTATAATCTTATCCACTGGGACAAACATAATCTGTTTGCTTTTTTTTATTTTTTTACCATATCAGTATCTTTGACTATCATTTCTTTCTCCCCAGGTCCTTCATCTTTCCTCATCATGAATTACTTCCCAGAACACTTAGTATATGGGTGAAATCTGACAGACATTTCTGAAAGTGGTCATTTGTGTTTCTACATTGACCTAACTAAAAAAAAAATGTGCTCTTAAAGACCTGTCTCTCTGTATAGCCTCACTAGAGTCCAATGCTTTTAAAGATTTTTTTTGTAATTTCCTAGAAAATTTTGGAAAGAAAATTCAATTATAGCCTTTGTGTTTATTAAGGTAGTAATATGGCATCTTAAGAATGAAGTTCAGCAGGGACTTTCTCAGCTTTCATCTACTATTCTTTTCTTCCACTTAGATATTAAAAATGATGACTTAAGGTACAGTTTTTTTACTATTTACATAGAAAACAGAGCAATATATTAAGCACCATCTAGATTCTTAGACCTTCACTGGAACTCAATTCTTATGCCTCATCATTCTATAGAAGTGACCTACAGTCATGAGGACAATACTGGAATACTGTATTATTGTGCTCAAAGAATAATGAACTGGAGGAATTCCATGTAAACTGGAACAACCTCCAGGAATTGATGCAGAGTGAAAGGAGCAGAACCAGGAGAACATTGCACATAGAGATGGATACACTGTGGCACAAGTGAATGTAATGAACTTCTCTACTAGCAGCAATGCAATGATCCAGGACAATTCTGAGGGACTTATAAGAACGAACACTATCCACATCCAGAGACAGAACTGTGGGAACAGAAACTCAGAAGAAAAACAAGTGCTTGATCACATGGCTCAATGGGGATATGATTGGGGATGTAAATTCTAAATGATCACCCTAGTACAAATATCAATAATATGGAAATGGGTTTTGATCAATGACACATGTAAAACCCAGTGGAATTGTGTATTGGCTATGGGAGGGCGAGGGGAGGAGGGGAGGGAAAGAACATGACTCTTGCAACTAAGAAAAAATATTCTAAATTGACTAATTAAATAAAATTTTTAAAAAAGCATGTCTTGCAAATAATACCATGTTTGTCATTTGCCAATTTTAGTGAGGCATTACTTGCTATAGAAGATTCAATAGGAGATTGGCTGATTATGTAAAGATAGTCAGCAATAAACATTTGTTTATTGTCGATTAATAACTCTGACATTTATTAAGTTGTTTCTATTGCAGCATTTGCCACTGGATATATCAGAATTAGTATGTCCTGAGGGCAGTGCTAAGACATGAAGAAAACAAGAAACACAAAAGATAATCTAAAATCTCAAGGAACAGTGAGAAGAAAGCAGAACAGCAGGAAAAATACAGTCAAGCTCTTTACACAAAACTTCCACAAAGATCTCGAAAATTCACCTAACTGGGACCTGATAGGAAATTAAATTGGAAAAAATCAATGAGTCATTTTTCCGGCCCAGGTTGGCATAAGGTAAAAGGCAAAGATAGACAATAGGGACAATGGCTAGGGAGAAACGGCTTTGTATAACATCTCAAACTAGAACATACTATTTACTAGTGCAATAAGAGGTCCCAGATCAAGCACAGAGGTTTCTGAGTTGGTGCAGGATTCAGGAATAGGTACACACTGGATCTTCTGTTGATTGATATACAGTTCCATTTCATAGATAGGTAATTCCAGATTGAGTGGGAGGAGGAACTTTTTTGGGGTCAGAATGATTTCAAGCCCAGGAATGTGTACTGAATAAAGAACAGGTACAGAGCTAGGCACGAGATTAATTTCTCTAATGACAGAAGTGGAACAGACTCTCAGTTTTACCTTTTTCCTGAGTCTGAAGCTAGTAGTCAAATAACCAGAGCAGGTTATTCAGACTATAGGGGAGCTTTGGAAGTCGCAGATATATTTCTATGAGGTTGATAGTGCTTGAAACCAACATATCTATTGGAACTAACACTAGGGATAAATCCATGTGTGTATTGTTCATAATCAAAACCAGTTCAGGTATTTGTAAAATCAAACTAGGAAGGCATTAAAAATCTTTATAATAAATCAGGTCACTTTGGAACACTGAAAGCTTACAGGTCTTCATGTAGGGATGCCCCCAAGATCCTTACAATATTTAATAGCTTTGAAAACTAGCAACATGATCTTAAAGGTTACAAGGTTCATGGAAACATTCTAACAAGAAATACTTAGAGCATTATCTGAACAAAGTCCAAAGTTGGAAAATGACAGGAAGAATGAGTAAAGAAACAATAACAATAATGGAAACCAGGAAGCTCTAGACACAAATCCAGGAAAGAAAACAACTCTGAAACATCTAAAAGGAAAACTTCATCACCACCATAGAAGGAATAAATGCAAATTGAAACAAACCATTCTTTACTTTGTTTCCTCCATGAACTTTTCTCTAGTGTAAGTTAAATGTGTCATGTTTCACAACATGATGATCAGGGAAATATGAATTATATGACAATTTTTGTACAATCTATATCAGATTACCTGACTTCTATAGAGGAAAATGAACTTTTAAGGAAATAGTATTCTTAATCAAGAGACCAGATGTTTGTAGGAAATTTGAAGTACAATTTAAGGAATCAGTAGAGGCTTAAGATCATAATCAAACAATACTAAGGACAAAATAAAACAAAGAAAACCTATTAATATTCTAATACAATTATCTAATACATAATAATAATCTAATACAATTCATGTGCCCCTTTAGAACTTTGTACTGACAGCAATCATAAAGAAATTTTAATGAGTCAAAGTCTGAGAATGGTACCTTTAGGGCTTGATGATCTTAATATTAGAATGAAAAGGGAAACAAAGGGAAGAAGAATTCATGGTGAGGGAGAGGAAAGTAAGGATAAAGAAAATTATCTAATATATCTGATATGTAAATAGAAGTCTATAGAAAAAATAAAAGAAGTGCTGAGAGAACTGAAGATGTTTGAAACTCATTTATCTATTGATCAAGGGAAAGGAGAACAAACATATCCAGAGATGGTTTGTAATAGGAATATCTTTCTCACAAGTCAAATGGACATATAATTTAGAAATAAAGGGTGATAACATCAATAAATTAAGGGAGTCCAAAATGGTTTACCTGTCAGGCCTATGGATAAGGGAAGAATTTAGTTCAAAACAAAACACAGAATATCATAAAATATAAAATAGATAAAATATTTTGAAAAATTAAGGATAGGGGAAAGAACTCATAACAGCTCTTGTTGAAGAGACAAAACTGGAAACTAAAGAGATCTCCATCAATTGGGGAATGACTGAACTATTTGTGATATATATTTGTAATGGAATATTATTATGCTATAAAAATAACAAACAAGATGTTTCCCCCCAAAATCTGGAAAGACTTAAAGTGATGCATCACACAGTGAACAAAATTAGAAGCACATTGTATATAGTAACAATAATAATGCATAATGATCAAGTGTGAATGACTATTTTCAATAATGCACACATCCAGGACAACAAAAGTCTCATGAGCTGCTCTGAATATTTTTGTACAGTTAGGTTCTTTCTTCCTCTTCTTAATCTCTTTGGGATATAGATCTAGTAGTGATATTGCTGGATCAAAGGATATGCATGGTTAGATTGCTCTTAGCGCATGGTTCCAGATTGCCCTCCAGAATGGCTGTTTCAGCTCCCAGATCCACCAGCAGTGTATGAGTGCTTAAATTTTTTGACATCCCCTCCAAATTTGACATTTTCCTTTTTTGCCATTTTAGTCAGATTGATGGGTGATACCTCAGTGTTGTTTTAATTTGCATTTCTCTAATCCATAGTGCAGTGGAACATTTTTTCATATGACTAAAGATAATTTTACTTTCTTTATCTGAGAATTGCATGTTCACTGCCATAGAAAGAACAGAATTTGAATGCAAATTGAAGCATGTCATTCTGTATTTCTTCCATGAATTTTTCTTTAGTGTAACCAATATGTCTTCTTTTACCACATGACAAATATGGAAATATGTATTATATAATAATATAATATCCATCCTATATCACATTAACTATCAGGGGAGTGGAAAGGGCGAAGAGAGAGAACATAGATTGCATAATATCAGAAAATGAATATTAAAATAGTATTGATATGGGGGCAGCTGGGTGGCTCAGGGGATTTAGATCCAGGCCTAAAGATGCAAGGTCCTAGATTAAAATCTGGTCTCAAACACTGCCTAACTGTGTGACTCTTGGCAAGTCATTTAACCCCCATTGCCTAGCTCTTACCCCTCTTCTGCTATGGAACCAATATATAGTATTGATTCTAAGACAAAGGTAAGCATTAAAAAAATAATAAAATAGCATTAAGGTAATCTGGAAAATATTTTCAAAATATATTATTAAAAACTAACCTTTCAATCAACAGGGAATGAATGGAGAGAAGAAAGAAAATTTTAGAAAAGGGCAGATTAAGAGAGAGATTAATTTTTTTTTAATTTTGAACATTATTTTATTTGGTCATTTCCAAACATTATTCACTGGAAAAAAGATCATTTTCTTTTCCTCCCCTCCCGCCCTCCCACCACCTTTCCCTCTCCCATAGCCAACGCACGATTCCACTGGTTATCACATGTGTTCTTGACTCAAACCCATTTTCCTGTTGTTGGTATTTGCATTAGAGTGTTCATTTAGAGTCTCTCCTCAGTCATGTTCCCTCAACCCCTGTAGTCAAGCAGTTGCTTTTCATCTGTGTTTTTACTCCCACAGTTTATCCTCTGCTTGTGGATAGTGTTTTTTAGATCCCTGCAGATTGTTCAGGGACATTGCATTGACACTAATGGAGAAGTCCATCACCTTCGATTGTATCACAATGTATCACTCTCTGTGTACAATGTTTTCCTGGTTCTGCTCCTCTCACTCTGCATTACTTCCTGGAGGTTGTTCCAGTCTCCATGGAATTCCTCTACTTTAGTATTCCTTTTAGCACAATAGTATTCCATCACCAACATATACCACAATTTGTTCAGCCATTCCCCAACTGATGGGCATCCCCTCGTTTTCCAATTTTTGGCCACCACAAAGAGCGCAGCTATGAATATTCTTATACATGTCTTTTTCCTTATTATCTCTTTGGGGTACAAACCCAGCAGTGCTATGGCTGGATCAAAGGGCAGACAGTCTTTTAACACCCTTTGGGCATAGTTCCAAATTGCCCTCCAGAATGGTTGGATCAATTCACAACTCCACCAGCAATGAATTAATGTCCCCACTTTGCCACATCCCCTCCAGCATTCATTACTTTCCATAGCTGTCATGTTAGCCAATCTGCTAGGTGTGAGGTGATACCTCAGAGTTGTTTTGATTTGCATCTCTCTGATTATAAGAGATGTAGAGCACTTTTTCATGTGCTTATTAATAGTTTTGATTTCTTTGGCTGAGAACTGCCTGTTCATGTCCCTTGCCCATTTGTCAATTGGAGAATGGCTTGATTTTTTGTACAATTGATTTAGTTCTTTGTAAATTTGAGTAATTAAACCTTTGTCAGAGGTTTTTATGAAGATTGTTTCCCAATTTGTTGCTACCCTTCTGATTTTGGTTACATTGGTTTTGTTTGTACAAAAACTTTTTAATTTGATGTATTCCAGATTATTTATTTTGCATTTTGTGACTCTTTCTATGTCTTGCTTGGTTTTAAAGTCTTTCCCTTCCCAAAGGTCTGACATGTACACTATTCTGTGTTCGCCTGATTTTCTTATAGTTTCCTTCTTTATGTTCAAGTCATTCACCCATTTTGAATTTATCTTGGTGTAGGGTGTGAGGTGTTGATCTAAACCTAATCTTTCCCACACTGTCCTCCAATTTTCCCAGCAGTTTTTATGAAATAGTGGATTTTTGTCCTAAAAGCTGGGATCTTTGGGTTTGTCATATACTGTCTTGCTGAGGTTGCTTGCCCCCAGTCTATTCCACTGATCCTCCTTTCTGTCTCTTAGCCAGTACCAAATTGTTTTGATGACCGCTGTTTTATAATATAGTCTGAGATCTGGGACTGCAAGTCCCCCTTCCGTTTTATTTTTTTTTTCATCATTTCCCTGGATATCCTTGATCTTTTGTTCTTCCAAATGAATTTTGTTATAGTTTTTTCTAAATCAGTAAAAAAATTTTTGGAAGTTCCATGGGTATGGCACTAAATAGATAGATGAGTTTGGGTAGGATGGTCATTTTTATTATATTGGCTCATCCTACCCATGAGCAGTTAATGTTCTTCCAATTGTTCAAGTCTAGTTTTAGTTGTGTGGAAAGTGTTTTGTAGTTGTGTTCATATAGATCCTGTGTTTATCTCGGGAGATAGATTCCTAAGTATTTTATTTTGTCTAGGGTAATTTTGAATGGGATTTCTCTTTCTAGTTCTTGCTGCTGAGCTGTGTTGGAATTATATAGAAATGCTGATGACTTATGTGGGTTTATTTTGTATCCTGCAACTTTGCTAAAGTTGTTGATTATTTCGATTAGCTTTTTGGTTGAATCTCTAGGATTCTTTAAGTAGACCATCATGTCATCTGCAAAGAGCGATAATTTGGTCTCCTCCTTGCCTATTTTAATGCCTTCAATTTCTTTTTCTTCTCTAATTGCTACTGCTAGTGTTTCTAGTACAATGTCAAATAGTAGAGGTGATAATGGGCATCCTTGTTTCACTCCTGATCTTAATGGGAATGGATTTAGTTTATCCCCATTGCAGATGATATTAGTTGATGGTTTTAGATATATACTGTTTATTATTTTTAGGAATTACCCTTCTATTCCTCTACTTTCTAGTGTTTTTAGTAGGAATGGGTGTTGTATTTTATCAAAGGCTTTTTCTGCGTCTATTGAGATAATCATGTGGTTCTTGTTGGTTTGCTTGTTGATGTGGTCAATTATGTGGATAGTTTTCCTAATATTGAACCAGCCCTGCATCCCTGGTATAAATCCTACTTGATCATGGTGGATGACTCTTCTGATCACTTGCTGGAGTCTTTTTGCTAGTATCCTATTTAAGATTTTTGCATCTATATTCATTACGGAGATTGGTCTATAATTTTCTTTCTCTGTTTTTGGCCTGCCTGGTTTTGGAATTAGTACCATGTTTGTGTTATAAAAGGAGTTTGGTAGAACTCCCTCTTTGCTTATTATGTCAAATAGTTTGTATAGTATTGGAGTTAGCTGTTCTTTAAATGTTTGATAGAATTCACTTGTGACTCCATCAGGCCTTAGGGATTTTTTCTTAGGAAGTTCTTTGATGGCCTGTTGGATTTCTTTTTCTGATATGGGATTATTTAAGAAATCTATTTCTTCTGTTAATCTAGGCAATTTGTATTTTTGTAAATATTCATCCATATCACCTAGGTTGGTATATTTATTGCCATATAGTTGGGCAAAATAGTTTTTAATGATTACCTTAATTTCCTCTTCATTGGAGGTGAGATCCCCCTTTTCATCCTTGATGCTGTTAATTTGCCTTTCTTCTTTCCTTTTTTTTAATTAGATTAACCAGTACTTTGTCTATTTTGTCTGTTTTTTCAAAGTACCAGCTTCTAGTCTTATTTATTAGGTCAATAGTTCTGTCACTTTCGATTTTATTTATTTCTCCCTTAATTTTTAGGATCTCTAGTTTGGTTTTCTTCTGGGGGTTTTTAATTTGTTCGCTCTCAAGTTTTTTTAATTTGCATTTCCAATTCCTTGATCTCTGTCCTCCCTAATTTGTTAATATATGCACTCAGGGATATGAATTTTCCTCTAAATACTGCCTTGGCTGCATCCCATAAGGTTTGAAAGGATGTCTTGCTGTTGTCATTTTCTTCAACGAAATTATTAATTGTTTCTATGATTTCTTCTCTAACTATACAATTTTGGAGTATCATATTATTTAATTTCCAATTAATTTTTGATTTGGCTCTCCATGTACCCTTACCGATCGATATTTTTATTGCCTTGTGATCTGAAAAGGCTGCAGTTATTATTTCTGCTTTTCTGCATTTGAGTGCCATGTTTCTGTGACCTAGTGTGTGATCTATTTTTGTGAATGTGCCATGTGGTGCTGAAAAGAAGGTGTATTCCTTTTTGACCCTATTTATTTTTCTCCATATGTCTATTAACTCTAATTTTTCTAAAATTTGATTCACCTCTTACCTTTTTCTTGTTTATTTTTTGGTTTGATTTATCTAAATTTGATAGTGGTTGGTTCAAGCCTCCCACTAATATGGTTTTACTGTCTATTTCCTCCTTCAATTCTCCTAGTTTCTCCATTAAAAATTTGGATGCTATACCATTTGGTGCATACATGTTGATTAGTGATATTTCCTCATTGTCTGTACTCCCTTTTAACAGAATATATTTACCTTCCCTATCCCTTTTGATCAGGTATATTTTTGCTTTGGCTTTGTCTGATATCATGATTGCAACTCCTGCCTTCTTTCTATCAGTTGAGGCCCAAAAGGTCTTACTCCAACCTCTAATTCTAACCTTGTGAGTGTCAACTCACCTCATATGTGTTTCCTGAAGACAACAAATGGTAGGGTTTTGGGTTCTAATCCAATCTGGTATTTGTCTAAGTTTTATGGGTGAGTTCATCCCTTTCACATTCAAAGTTATGATTGTCATTTGTGGATTCGCTGGCATTTTGATATCTTCCCCTAGTTCTGACCTTTCTTCTTTAGCTATCTCCTTTTGGACCAGTGATGTGCTTTAGGTCAGTCCCCCTAGTCCCCTCCCTTGAGATGCTTCCCTTTCTAGCCCCTCCCTTTTTGTGCTCCCTTCCCCTCCCCCTCCTCTTCCCTCCCTTTTTATACTCCCTCCCCTCTCCCCCTCCTTAATTTTCCTTTCTTTCTTGCCCTAATGGATAAGATAGAATTCAGGATCCCACTGGATCTAGATGTTCTTCCCTCTCAGAATTGATTTCACTGAGAGTAAGGTTTAAGTAATTCCACTTCACCCTCTCTTCCTCTCCTTCTCATATGAGAGTTCTTCCCCTCCCCTTCCCATGTGTATCTTTATATGGAAAAGATTATTCTATTAAGACCCCCCCTATTTCTTGAAGTTAATCTTAGTATTATCGACGGTTCCCCCCTCCCTTTTCCTTTCTTTGCCCCCACTTTCCCCAAATCTTCTTAATGCCCCAATCTTTCCCTATGCATGTTTCTTCTAACTACTCTTATGATGCTACAATTTTTGAGAGTTACACAAAACATTTTTCCCCACATATTAATATATATATAATTTGATGTAAATGTAGTCCTTATAGAAGAGAGTTTGACTTAAAGAAAAAGATAAGATTTATCTCCTTTTCCCTTTATTTCATATTTACCTTTTCATGTTTCTCTTGCTTTCCGTGCTTGAATATAGAACTTTCCACAGAGCTCTGGTCTTTTCTTAGCAAATGCTTGGAAATCTATTTTGTTGAATGCCCATACTTTCCCCTGGAAGTATATAGTCAGTTTTGCTGGGTAGTTGATTCTTGGTTGGAGACCCAGCTCTCTTGCCTTTCTAAATATCGTGTTCCATGCTTTGCGGTCTCTTAGTGTGTTAGCCGCTAAGTCGTGTGATCCTTATGGGAGCCCCCTTATATCTGAAGCTCCTCTTCTTGGCTTCTTGTAGGATTTTCTCCTTTTCTTGGAAGCTCTTGAATTTGGCAATTACATTCCTAGGGGTTGTCTTTTGGGGATTTAGTATAGAAGGTGTTCTAAGAACCCTTTCTATTTCTACTTTCCCTCCTTGCTCTAGAATGTGGGGCAATTTTCTTTTATAATCTCCTGTAGAATAATATCGAGTTTATTGTTTATCTCTGGTTTTTCTGGGAGACCGATAATTCAGAGGTTTTCTCTTCTCCCTCTGTTTTCCAGATCGGTGACCTTCTCAGTGAGATATTTTATGTTTTCTTTTAATTTATTAATTTTTTGGGTTTGCTTTATTGATTCGTGCTGTTTTATGATCTCACTTTCTTCGAGTTGCTTGATTCTGGTTGTTAGGGACTGGTTTTGCTTTTCAGCTTTGTCTGACCTTCCATTGGATGCTTTGAGCTCTTTTTCCAATTGAGCAGTCTTATCTGTCAGACTGCTGATCTCTTTCTCCCATTTTTCTTTCCAGGTTTCCATCTTTTGGATAAGTTCCAGTTTGAGATCTTCCAGAGCTTGTTGATAGTTTCCATCTTGGGAGTCATGTTCTGATTTTTTTTTTAATTTCCTCCTCATTCTCTTCTTTTCCTTGGGTACTTCCACCATAAAAAGTTTTCAATAGTCACCTTTTTCCCTTTCTTCCTGGAGGCTTGATTTTGGGCCATGTGAGCCATCCCTTTGATGGTTTTATTCCCCTTTCCTTTTTGGTCTGGGGTCTGGGTGATGTGGGAGGGTTTTCTGTGAATTTAGGTTGCTTCAGACTAGTTCTTCCCAGTCTCTGAGGTTTCTTAGAGAGTTGGGTCCCTGATCACAGCCACACTGCCCAGGTGTTCAGCACCACCCAGATAATCAGCGCGTGGTCCGCCCCTGGTGTTTAGCTCCGCGGAGATGTTCAGCGCAACCGCCCCAAGTACAGCTCCGCTGACTCCCGTGCTCAGAGCTGGTTCTCCAGTGAAACCGCCCTGAGACGTTTTTTCCTGGCAGTCCCCAGATCCCAAGGACCCTGGAGTGCCCCCCCCCCCGACAGAGACGTTCCCCACTCACTCGCTGTCCCGGTGAGCGCTCAGGTAGCTCACTCTGGTTTGGTGGGGGAGGGTGGCTCAGTTCACTTTTCTGTGCAAGGTTTTCCTCCTTCTTATTATAGTGTGGAAATGTTCAAGCCCCATGTACCTTCGCCTCTTTGGAGTACTGGGAGTACTGGGGTGTCCTTCTGTTCCTCCAAAGGTGATTTTTATGCTCCTTTGATATAGTCTGTTTCGTTTGGTGCCGGGGAGAGGAAGCATGTGGTGTCTAGATTGCAGCCATGATTACCCGGAAGTGGGGAGAGATTAATTCTAAACATAACAATCCCTGAGAATTTAAGAAAAAAATTATTCTTTTCTGCATTGACAAATATTTAAAAAAGGAAACTGGTACCTTGATTTAGGGAATGGATAACCATTAGAATATATGAATGTGATAGTACATTATTGTTCTATAAGAAATGATATAGGAGCAACAAGTGGTTTAGTGGATAGAGCCAGACCTGGATATAGGAGATCCTCAACCCAAATCTGGCCTCAGATCCATCTTAGCTGAGAGACACTGGGCAAGTCACTTGACTCCAATTGCTTAGTCCTTACTACTACCTACATGCTCAGATCATGTAATTAACTATTAACCATAATTACAGAAGATTCATGATGAAACATGTTTCCTATTTCCAAATAAGGAGGTGACGGACACAGTGCAGATTGCTATTTTTTTCCCTTTGGAATGGACGATGCTAAAATTTATTTTGCCTGAGAAAACATATTTGGAAAAGGTTATCTTTTCTTTCAAAATATGGTCAGTGAATGGATATGGGAATAAGAAAACTGCCCTGCAGATACACACTCAAAACTATTCTTCTTGGCAGAAGATATAGATCCAAAACTTTTCCCAAATGAAAAAATCTCCGGAATTTGGGCTTGAAGACATTTTGTCTCTTTTTATAACAAAGAGCATGTAATTATTTACCTTAATTATTGAGGCTACTCCCCAATATGCGTTCATAAAATCATAGCAAAACATAGTTAAAGTAAAGGAATTTCAGATCATAGATATACTGAAACTCAGAACTGCAGTTCTCAGAGCATGTCTAATCCAAACACATCTAACTTCCAATTTAAAATTTTTTATGTTACAGAGGTTAAGAATTGATCAAAGATGCTTCAAAAAACAAACAACAAAAGTCTCTGTTTCATCCCACAGCTGTTACATCTTATGTGACAAATTTAATTATGTAGCCTTTACCACAGAATTCCAAAGAGAAGTCCATTTAATCTTGGGGCATCCCATTACCTTTTGGGGTTCTCTAATTGTCAGAAAAGATTTTTGTTTATTGACATAGTTCTCAAAGCCAGAACCTGATTTATGATTAAAAATACAATTGAAATATCCATTGCACTGAAGATCCTGACTTGGTAAGAAGTTGAATATAAAAAGACTCATTTTATTTTGTAAAGATAAACTTTGGAGAAATCACTAAACATTAGCTTCCCATTTATAAATGTACTTGAACATTGTAAGGTGGGTGGACAATACTTAATCATATTACTCCTAAGCATAATAAACTACAAAGAAATAGAAATGTAAAGTTAGCTAGTCCATCATGCTCTATCAGCATTGTTCCCTTTATCTGAATTTTGTAGCCGGCTTGTCTGAGGATGAATTATATGAATAAAATGTCATTAATATCAAAAGAAAAATCACTGGAGTAAAATTATTTTCAATATTCACATATTACAAAGAACTATGTACTTTGTCTATTGAATTCAATGTAAGGGAAAGCTTCCAAACAATGAGTTATTTTAAACTAGAATGAATTGCTTGAATAATAGATCATCTTATCTGAAGATTTTTTGAAGAGGTATTATTATATAATAGGTACCTTGCTAGACTTGGAGTTAGGAAAACATGAGATCAATTCCTACCTCTGACATTTAATAGAATATGGGAAAATCACCTCTCAAAGACTCGGTTTTGTCATCTATAAAATGAAAGCAATAAATCAATAATAATCCTTTCGCAATCCCCAAAACGCACACACACACACACACTCATATACATATTGTTGTAAAGTCCATATAAGTTAATGCATGTAAAATATTTTACAAAATTGAAAGCACTATTTACATATCAGCAATTCTAGGATTTATTCCTTGGACTTCCACCTAGTAGGTGCTTTAAAAAAAAGTCTGTGAAAGTAAGTTCTTGACTTCAATGAGAAAGCCACTAGTAAATTATAAAGCAAAGAGAGTCTTTCTCAAGATTAAAAACCTTTTGATATCCATCTCTTAGAATTCTGTGATGTATTTCCAAATATGCTCCTATAATTTTAGGATTCAAAAATCGAAAAAGTAAAATCACTAATAATAGTCAATCACCTACAACAGAGGGACATGCTGGAAAGCATTCCAGGAAGATAATAACCTCTGTTCTTCTTGTTATTTGTATTTAATATCTTTCATTAAAATCCTTCATAGAATAGCAATAGGCTATGATAATTTTCCCTTTGAAGTACTGAAGGAGCTGGGATAATAACATGAGGATTGCCTGAGTGATAGTTATAGACTCATAGATTTGAGACTAGAAGAAAACTGAGAATCAATCAAATCCAATCCTTACATTTTAAAAATTATGTAATTGAAAAATGGAGAGGGTAAATGACTTGCCACAATATTCTTTAAATTTTAAAAAATGCTACAATATAGCCTATAATTTTCTGCCTTCTAAACCACTATATGGTTACAGTAAATTGAAATGACCATTTACTATTTTTGATGTAGAACATGCTCGTTATTCAACAAAGTAAAAAAAAAGGAACAAAAAAGCTATTACTCGAAATGAGTTTATATTCAAATTCTTTATTTTCAAAATATGTATTCAAAAGTTTATATTCAAAAAACATTTTCCACTTCAATGAGTGGAAAAAACACAGCCTGTATATATTAAAGCATATAATCAATGTATATTTATCCCATATTCTCCTGATTCCAAGTCAATCCTTTATAAAATCAAAAGCTCTGGAACATCTCTTGGATGGGGGATCATACTATCTCCTTTGAAATAGCTTCAGTTTTTTAATAACTCACTCCTAGTAAACTTTACAATGAACCTATTAACAACATATATGTAAGGTTCTGTGGGTACTTCTATATTTAGTAGGTCTATTAAATCACTCCACCCTCTTCTAAGATCTTAAGAGCTTGTGCCCTGATACCATAACCTGGTGAGATCATTTTTCCATAAAGTCAATCAATAATAGGTGTCAGGCTACGTAAGTTCACCAAAGTCCTTTACCAAGAGTAGTAACATTGAACAAGAAGTATCTTTGAATTAACTAAGGAAATCTGGCTGCACTCTATGTGTCATCCATGAATAACATGCCAATTTGGACCCAGAATATTCAAGGGTCTGGTGATGAAGAGCTACCACTGAGAAAGACTCTCTCAGGGAATGGGGAAGAAAGATTGTTCCTACCTCAACCTGAGTTTGATCTCTTTCCTCTGTCCTTACCATGACTGGAGGAGGACTCTTTGAACTTCTAAAGGAACAGAGAATTTTGGATGTCCAATTTTCCCATTATTATACAAATAGTGTCCCAAGAAGAACTGATGCCAAGAAACAAGGATATACTGTATAAAGATTGAAAGTTTTGCAAAGGGACCAGCAAATCATCCCTAAGAGAAATATTTTGAAGAAATTATCAAGAGGACTCCCAGGGGCTATCAGTTATCAATTTGTTATATGTATTCTTTCATTTTGAACCCATGTTCCCCTTTGTCTTTGTGTATATTTGTGGGAAAATTTATCAGAGACTTGCTGGGGGGGGGATGAATCTACTCTTATTATTATGCCACCTAAGTCAATATGCCATAATGAAAAATAATTATACCTGGCTTACTCATTAAATTCAACTCAAACTGCATGGAGGATAGATTAAAGTAGGGAAAGACTTAAGGCAAGGCAACCAGTTCTGTAGCAGTTGCAATAGTGATGGTGAGAGGAGAGGAAAGACTAAAATAAAGTCTCATCTGTGTGAGTAGAGAGAAAGATTTGGATGTGAAAGATAATCTGGTAGTAAAAATAACATGATGTGGCAACTAATCAGACACTTGGGGTTTGGAAGAGTAAGGAAGTGAAGAAAGTACTTCTGAATATATGTTCTTGAGAGATTGGAAGTAGTGGTTCCCTTGGTAAAATTAGGGGGGTTGTTAACAATTAATTATGGTATTTTGTATTTATAAAGCATTACTCAAAATAATACAAGATAATACAAAATAATACAAGAAAATTACTATACCTAACTTAAAAGATGAGTGAAACTGGGGCTGCATTACATTTAATATGTAATTTTTAAATCAAATTAATTTTAATTAATTTATTAATTGTATGATAATTAATAATATATGTGAATAAATGATAAAATATAATAATAAAAATTAAAGAAAATAATTAATAATAAAAGTTTTTAATAAACTAGAAGAGCTGCTAGAGGTCTATTAAATCAATGTCTTCATTCCAAAGATGAAGAACTGGAAACTGAAATTTGAAATGATTTGTCAAGATCAAATAGAATAGTTAAGAAGTAAAGCCAGGACTGAAAGCAAAGTCTTTAGACTCCAAAATCTCATGTTCTTTTCATTCCTCCATGCTGGTCTGGTGACCTAGGAACAGAATATGTAGCAGATCAGGCAAGTCAAGACTTGCTAGGGCTTCTTACTCCAATTTCCACATTATTTTCATTACACCATGGTGCCTATCATTTTTTTTCAAATGAGCTGGTGCAAGATTTTATCAATATTTTTATAACATTTCAATAATAACATTAGAAATAAGACAGCATGATTCCAGGTAGAATTTTCTTTTAAAACCAACCTTTCACAACTGAGTAGGGGTTTTTAATTACATTACTGCATGCTTTCTATCATATACTAACCTCCTACTGAAGCAGTATTGCCTGAAGACTTTCATCCTTTCAAATTATCTGGGAAATTCTCTTTCTGAAGTTCTGGCCACAGAAGAGGGAGGTCATGTTGGACTAGTAGCAGTAGGTCAATAAGAACTTCAATAAACATGACAAATCAAAAAGGAGACTCACAAGAGTCAGGATCATGATTATGATGAATAGAAGATGGCAAGATTCATGATGATAACATTAATAGAGCACTCACTTTTTTATATTTCATATATAAAACTACATTTGATCTTCCAAATGACCCTTTGTGGCATTAGCTATGGAAACCAATATGAGACAAATGGGTCTTAAAGAGTTGAAATGACTTGTCTTTGGTCACACAGTGTCAATGGCAAGATTTGACACCAAGTCTCTTTTTTAAACCAAGTCATTGACTCTTTACACAAGGCTACTAAATACTGAAGGAAAAGAAAGAAAAAAAAGGAAAAAAATGCCTGATTTATTTTTTTTCTCTTTAGAAATTAAAGTTTGTAAGGAAGAAGATGTAAGGAATAAGGAATAAGAAAATTTGTAAGTCAATTGATGCTCCTTATTTCTTAGAGTCTGAATGATTCAGTAGACAGAGTGCCAAATATGGAATCAAAAGACCCAGGTTGAAATACTGGTTCTTCACAGTGAGTAATTTTGGGGAAAGCATCTTTTTGAGACTCAACTTATCTAGAAAATAAGGGATTTTTTACTACCTTGGTGGTCTAACATAGGGGCATAAATCAAGTATCTCAAGTAGTCAGAAACTGGGTCATATCCCATTCTTCATATGCTATGAAATTGCCTCCTACATAAAATAAGTTTTATCTTTGACACAGCCATAACTACCATTTTTATGACACATCCTTCCAATCTGTTCCCTCCTTCGGCAATCTCCTCCCTTCTGCTGCCTGAGTACTTGCCACTGTACAAATGGATATTTTAAAACTTTGACTTCATTCCCCAGAAGTCTTAGTATTTCCCCAAATTCCATATAATCTCTCCTACATCTCCATGTTGGCAAGATCACATTATTGGTATTTAACTGGTGGTAACGCCTCCCAGATTTTCTTTTTTGCATGATGTAGCATCAGCAGTAATGGTGGTAAAGTGAAGAAAATTTGAAAATAGCTAACCAGCCATGGGCATGTAGTTTTTATTTATTTTGTATCCTCTTTATTCCTTGATTTCTAATGATCATTAATAAACCTCATAAAATATAATATTTTTATTCTTTGAGATATAATTTTAGATTTGACACTACCTAGGTACTGACATAGGCACGTGTCCACTGAAATGACTCAACAACAGCATATATTTTAAATTTAAATTACAATTGGGAACATGATCTGAACATTTCAAAGACCACTGGACCAGCTGACCACTAGCTCTGAATCTGCAAAGAGTTCTCTTGCTTTCTGTAAAATTAATTGAGAGAACTTCCTATTCTAAGGTTTGGAAAAGTTCTTCCAATCTTGAGGACTGAAAAAGGTTAAGAGATTATGTCAGGCAGCTACTATGCATTTCAGAAGTCAATACTGTTTTCTGTGGATGAATTCATCTGGTAGCAGTGAGCAATGACTGTGAAGGCTGTAGATAGATTGCTCTTGTAATAGTTTCCTTTTTCCTTCACAAATAGCAATATCAATTTCCCAGGTCGAAGCTTCTTGTATCAAATGACCATATTAGAATTCACATCTGCAATAAACTGAGCATTGTGCTAAGTGATGGAAGAATTACCTGAGTTAGAAAAGTAATACCTAAGTCAGATAAGATAACTAAAATTGCATACAGTCCAGTGGAAAGACATGACATATACACCGAGATAAATATATTACAAATTAATATCCACTCCTGTTCAATTCTCTTAGCAATATCCCTGGGAGTAAATGGTCTAATACCATCTTAAGAGGTGAGAATATTAGAGAAATCAATACATTTTTCATGTAAAAGGTGCCAGGAGCAGAGTTTTGAAGGAAACCAGTAATTCCAAGAAGTGAAAGTAGGAGAGGAGAACAGGTTAAGTATGGGTGAAAGCCAGCAAAAATAATAATAATAATAGAGATGAGTTAGTGTCCATCATGTATGTGAAGAATCAACATGTATTATTAATTTAACAAAATGAAATGCAATATGTATAAAATGGAGATTTTACATATTCCATACTATCTATGTTGGCATCATGCCTGTGAAAAATGTTGGGAGACTGGTTGACTGGTGCATGTATGGACATTCTTCATTGGACTTCTACATGTTGGGGAGTATTGAGAATTGTTGGCATGCTTTAAATGATCCGACACAATACTCATGTGAACTTCCTTTTATTTTTCTTTAAGAGTGAAGGGTTCCATGTATAGCTAGTACAACCATTAAGTAAAATATATTCTTTCCCAACCACATAAAGTCATGTATCCCCAAGAATTAGGTCAGGCATCTTCACATATTTATTTATTTTTTTCTATTCTAGGTGTAGGTAGTGTAGTTTCTGATCCAAAAGCTCAAGACATGTGGATCTCAAATCTAGAAATCTAGGGCTGGGTAGTGCAGTGAACCCAGCAGCGAAGCCTTGAAGACCAAGGATCAGGGAATAATTAGCCCATCTGGGGTTTGGACTTGAACCTGATGGGTTTTATGTGATATCAGAAGTGAGTTATTAGCCTAATCACTCTTCCCTCCAAAAGTAGTTAGTATAATCAGTCAGTCACCTAGCATTTATCAAGCCCCTACTATATACCAAGCAAAATGAGGATTATGCCTCTTCCAAAGAACTTGGAGGAATTCTGTTTGTTCTATTTCACTGTTCTATTTCACAACTTTGTAAAAGATCATCAGCTATTAAGTGGGAATAGTCTCTAGGACCCTAAAAATGAAGGAAGCAAAAATAAGTGGGTGTTTGAGTTAATGATAAAGATAAGATGCTCTAATATTCCTCAAGGTACTAGAGAATCTATATGGTGGATAGAAGAGGGTGTAAAATATAATTTGCTTGGACCTCTGAGAGTGGAAGCAGAAGCAACCATTTTTATAAGGATAAATATCGAGTCTTACTCTTGAGTTTAAAAAAGTACAAGCAATAGGAGGCCTGGCAGATAACATTTCATGAAAAATATCTGGAGGTTTTAGTGGACAACACACACAAACTAAATTAAAATGGTGTTACTGTTGACAAAAAAGAGCTAAAAGAATTAAAGAAATGATATATAGATTAAAGTCACATTGGATTTTGCAGTGATTAGGCTAAATCTGAAGTGCTTTTTAGTTTCTAGGAAGCTGGAAAGCATCCTGAAGATGTCCTGAACAGGGATAACCCCATCATGCCAAGTGAATCTTACCTGAAGAAGTTAAAAACATTTTTCCTGGAAAAAGCAAGAGTTGGTGGAGGAAGAATGATAAAAGAAGACCTCCATAATCACAATCTTCATGTATCTAACTGAAGGGCTGTAATTAATATGGAAGAGATTTGGCCTGGCCTCAAAGGAAAGAACTAGAAACAATGATGAGAAGTTGCCATATGAAAAATATAACTAATTTCCTAACAGTTAGAACTATCTGGGATTTAGTTAATTTTTCTCTGAAAGTATTCAGGCAAACACAAAAAAAATTCAGGTGACTACTTGTGGCAGATGATTTAGATGGGATTTTTTTTCTCACAGATCTAAATTTCATTTAGATGTCCATGAATTGGACAGCTTAGTTACCTATGATCTCTTCCAATTCTGAGATTCTGCACTGATCCTTCAAAGTTTTGTGAAATTTCTCCTCCCCGGATTCTGATTTCTAACCTTTCTTGGAATAAGATACAGAAACAAAGGCTTATGAGTATTTTCTTTGCAAACCTGTACAGGTTCCTGATAAGAGGACAGTGTATCCTTCATGAAAAGAAATTAATAAGATGGTCTTGGAAAAAATCATATAATTACCTTACAGAAACATCCGAAAGTTGAGGAAACAGTCCCCATCTCAAAATATTTCTTTAAGCAGAGATAGAAAGAAGCTGCAAGGAGGATCTATGAATCGTGTATGTGTACATACGCTTCAAAATTCATTTACATTCCAAGGAGAGTCCCTGAGCACAGGAACACATGATAGCAAAGCAAAAAGGGGCCTTTAACAAAATCCGTTTAGAACTTCTTACTCTCAAGAAAAGGACAAATAGACATAAGGATGGGGAGTGACTTGCCCAGGGGCAACATGCTAGTTATTGGTAAGGAGCAACCTAGAACCAAGATCTGATGACTTTAAGACCAGAAGTCTTTTTGCTACAGGATGCTTCTAGCATCCAGCAACAGCTTCTCTGAGGAACTAATCTTGTTGTTGTTGCTTAATTGTTTCAATGGTATCCCAGTCTTCATGAACCCTTTGGGGATTTTCTTGGCAAAGATATTGGAATGGTTTGACATTTCCTTCTCTGGCTCATTTTACAGATGAGGAACTGAGGCAAACAGAGTTAAATGATTTGCCTAAGGTCTGAGGCCAGTTTTAAACTCTGGTCAATCCTGATTCCAAGCCTTCTTTTCTATCTATTGTACCACTTAACTTACTCATTTTCTATCTATTGTACCACTTAACTTCCTCACCTAATAAGAACTAATAGCAATCTCATTGCTTTTAATTGCCTTAGTTTCTTAATTTCATTTTTTTATTTGATAATCATTAATTTCCTCTTGTGTTCCTAACCCTCGATGATTCTCAAGGGAAGAAATCTAAACTATTGATAACCATATGAAATGATACCAAATTTATTAAAAATTAGAGAAAATATAATTGTCAGTTCTATATTTATTTTTTCTATTTTAAAAATGTTTCATTTATTTACTTTTAACATTCTTTTCTTTTTTTTTAAATTCTGAGTCCCAGATTATCTCTCACCTATTTCACCCTCTGCAAAGGCAAACAATATATCAATTATATATGTGAAATCATGAAAATATGTTTACATATTAGCCATATTGCAAAACAAAGCAAAAAACAAAATTTTTAAAAAGGGAAAAAAAGTAAAGGAAGTGAGAAAATTCTACTTCAATTTAAACTCAGAGTTTATCAGTTCTCTCTGGGGGTAGATAACATTTTTTCATCATGAGGCTTTTGGAATTGTCCTGCATCACTGTATAGATCAGAGTAACCAAGTCTTTCACAATTGATCATCATTATAGCTTTGTTGCTTCTGTGCCCAATATGTTCCTAGTTCTTTCATTCTATTTCATATTAGTCCATATAGTCCTTGACAGGTTGTTTCCTTTTTTTTTGACTTGATACCACCCCTACTCTCATAATTTCCTATAACACAACAGGACTCTATCAAAACAACATGCCACAAACTTTTCATCCATTTCCCAAATGATGGGAATCCCTAAATTTCCAATTGCTTTGATTACTAACTACATATTTCCCATTATTGCTATTTTCTTCTGCTTAACACTTTCTCTTTTTATTGTCTCTCCTCAAAAGTCTGATTAACTTTTGACCACAGTATCCCTTAATTCATCCTCTCTTTTATTATCCCTCACTCATATCTTATCTTTCCTTCTTTACCTATTTCCCTATTGGGTAAAATGGGTAAAATACAATTGAATGTGTGCATGTGTGTGTGTGTGGTGTGTGTATCCATTCCCTGCTCATTTTTTCCTCCAGGATAAAATTGGGTGCCTATTTTATGTAAGGAAATACTCCCCATTCTACTTCTCCCTTTCCCTTTCTCTTAGTGCATTCCACTTTCTCACCTCTATATTTTTTGAGGACATCCCAACATTGATTTACACTCATGCCCTCTATCAATGTAGGCTCCTCCTCATTGTCCTAATAATACACTTCTTAAGACTAACATGCATCATGTTCCCATGTAGGAATGCAAACAATTTAACTATACCGAGTCTCTTATTATTTTTTATGTTTACTTTTTTATGCTTCTCTTGTGTTTTGTGTTTGAATATCCTATTTTTCTATCCTGCTTTGGTCTTTTCATTCAGAATGCTTGAAAACCCTCTAGTTCATTAAATTTCCTTTTTTCTTTCAGAAGGATTATACTCAGATTTTCTGGGTAGGTGCTTCTTTGCTGTAATCTTAATTCCTTTACCCTCTGGAATGGAGGATTTCAAGCTCTCTACTGCTTTAAACTGCTGAATCTTGTGTGATCTTGAATGCAATCCCAAACTACTTATGGATAATAGAGATGCCAATCAGCACTAGCTACACTCAGTACCCACAGAAGGGTCCCTTCGAATGTCTTTCTGTTATGTTGTCTGACCTCCCTACCATCTAAGAACTTCTGAAGCTACTCCTGCTACTGCCATGGCTACCTCTCAGCACCCCCCATGAATGCTATTGCCATACTCTGCATCTTTGCTGACTGAAACTTTCTTGAGGACCCCCTAATTATCTTAAGCAATGTCAATGTCTCTCTCTAAACTTTCATTGGCTCTGCCACTCCAAAATTTGATTTGAGGAGTTATTTTAATTTTTTTTCTAGAAGGAGAACATTGATAGAGTCCAACCTATATGCTTCAATCCTGACTCCACCATCCTGACTCCTCCTCTTCACCCCAGCTCCATATTTCTAATAATCACTAGTTATCTCTACCTGGATGACCTTGTGGAACTTTAAACAACATGTAGAAAATGAAACTCACCATTTCCCTGCAAAAGTATTCTATATAATTTCTCTAAATCTATTGCTGGCATCAGCATCTTCTCAGTAACACAACCTCATCAACTGGCCCCATCTTTTACTGTCATTTTGTATTCTCCTGCCTCTATTACTTTGTTCATGACATCCTCATTAAATGGAATTGATGTTCTCTACTTTTTCTTGGCTCAAGTCTCACTCCTCTTTCCAGGACACTCAGGTATCATCTCTTCACTTAAGCTTTCTTTATATTCTCCCCACACCAGCCTCCTGCACCCTACAGGAAAATGTCCTTGCCTTCCTCAAGCTTCTGCAAGCATTTTGTCAAGTCCTGTTGTATTCATTACAATCTTCCTAGAATCATATGTGTGTATAAACTATATTTTCTTCCTATAAGTTTCTTACAATTTTCTTGAAAGTAAGAACTATGTTATAACTCTTTGTGTTCTACCATCTAAAAAACAGGTGTATAGGCAGTTGTGTAATAATTAAAATAGTGGGAGACTTAAATTGCAGTAGATAAAAGAGTGGATGAGTAAATTGTGACTGCAGAAAATGTTTTCAAGACAGTGTCTTGTTTAAATCAAATATAAGGTGGTCGCCAGGGAAGAATTCCCAATTATTAAATATACCCAAGTCAGCTGGGTTTTATAGAGATTTTAATTAATACAAATGTGGAATTAAAGAAAAGGAGAGAAAGAGAGAAAAGGGGAATAATGAGAAAAGCATAGGCCGGCCCAGGGCATCCCTGGCCAACCCAGGCCTAAGCCCTAAGAGAAAGATCAGTCAGTCCTTAATCACTCACCACAAGATCTGTCCAAGCAAGGATTCTAATGACACCAGGCCAGCTTCATCTCAGCTGATTCCACCAACTCAATCCTGAATCTGAATCTGAATCAGAATGTCCCTTCAGCTTTATCTGAGCTCCTATTTAAAGGGAATTTTCTCCTATGTCACCTCCCCTAAGTTCTAACATCTACCAATCAGAGTAGACATTTTTCAAAGGACTGACCATTCTTAATTCACACCTAAGAAGTCTAAACTTTGGAGTAATTCACGCCTGAATAAGTTCTCACCTCTTTGCCTTTTGCAAGTTCACAAGTTGCCTGACCTTTATAGGTACTTAGCACCCTTTTGTATAAGTTTTAAAAATAGGCACAGCTTAAGAACTTTTTGCCTTACTATAAGTATGGGTTTAAGTACTTTTAATTGTTCAGCAAAGAGTTTACAACTTTATCTTCCCCTAAAGTATGCTTAAGTAGGGGTGGAGTAGAGGTCTCACATTCCTGATCTAAGTAGAAGTCTCACATTCCTGATCTAAGTTCCTTCATTGTTTAAAGTGGGGAATGGTCTTAACCCAACCTTATGAAGTAGGGTCTGAGAATTTTTAAGGTTCACAATTCAACCTTATGAAGTAGGGTCTGAGAATTTTTAAGGTTCACAATTCAACCTTATGAAGTAGGGTCTGAGAATTTTTAAGGTTCACAGTTGATATACCTAATATTCTCAATATACATTTATTGAACAAGTGGCAAGGGAATAATTATGCTCTGATATAAAACTCAATAGGAAATGAATGATCACTAGGTCATCCAGAGGAAAGTGATGGGAGATATGCCTGTTGTGCAGCTAATAATAATAATAATCATTGAAATATACCATGTAAAAGGTTTGCAAAGAACTTTACATACATTTTTCATTTTGACATTCCCCTGAATCCCATGAGAGATTTACTAAATATATTATCTTTGTTATACAAATGAAGAAACTGAAGCTCAGAGCAATTAAATGGGCATAATTGCCAAGAGAAACTCAGAAACTCTATGATCATAACTACAAAACACTTTCCACACAATAAAGTCAAGGTTAACAATTGGAAGAACATTAATTGTTCATGGTTAGGTCAAACAAATAAACCAATAAAATGACAATTCTACTTGAATGAATTTATCTATTAAGTACTATGCCAATCCATCTACCCAAAAATTATTAGAGTGACAAAATAATAAAATTATGGGAGAACAAAAGCCAAGTATATCAATGAAATTAATGAAAAAATATGAAGGAAGATGGCTTAGCTGCACAAGAATTCAATTGGATTGTAAAGCAGGCACCATCAAAACAATCTAGTACTGGCTAAGAAATAGAGAAGTGAATTAATGGACTAGAATAGGCACTCAACAGATAGTAACAAATGACCATAGAAGCTTAGTGTTTGATAAACCCAAAGGTCCAAGCTTTTGGAAGATGAGCTATTTAATACAAAATGCTGGGAAACTGTAAAACAGTAAAGGAGAAATTAGGCACAGAAAAACATATGTCAAGGAAAAAGTAAAAATGGATATATCATTTATAAATAATGGGAGATACAACAAATAAATTAAATGTTATTAAATAATTTACTTATCAGATGTAGGGATAAGGGAAGTATTTATTTCCCAAAAAGACACATAGACCACCATGATGAGGTGTAGAACAGACAACTTTGATCAAATTCAATTAAAAAGTTTAAAAAATAATTTAACCAAGATTAGAAGGTAAAAAAAAATTGAGAAAAATATTTAAAGCTAGGATCTCTAACAAATATCTCATTCTCTCAAATATATAGAAAACTGAATCAAATTTATAAGAACACAAATTATTCCCCAATGGCAAAATGGTAAAAGGATATTAATAAGCAATTCTCAGATGAAGAAATAAAAACTATATTTAGTTATATGAAAAAGTACTCCAAATCATTATTAATTAAATAAATGCAAATTTAAAAATATGAGGTACCATCAATACCTAGTAGACTCCCTGATATGACAAAAAAGAAAGAAAAATTATAAACTTTGGAGGGGATGCAGTAAAACTGGGACACTAATACACCATTGGTGGATCTCTGAACTAATATAATCATTCTAGAGAGCCAACAGAAACATCTCCAGAGGACCATAAAACTAAATCTCGTTTAACCCTACAATACCACTCCTTGAACTCTATATGAAAGAGATCAATGATAAGAGAAAAGGACCCACTTACTCCAAAATATTCATAACAGCTCTCTTTGTAGTGGCAAAGAACTGGAATCTGAAGAGATGTCCATCAACTAAGGAATGGCTGAACAAGTTTTGGTATATGATTGCGATGGAATGCTATTGTGCCATAAGAAATGACAAGTGAAATGATCAGAGAAATTCCTAGAAAGACTTGTATGAAATGATGCAAAGTGAAATGAGAAGAACCAGGAGAATGTTTTGCAGACTAACAAAAGTGTATGATGATCAACTATGAATCACTTTACTATTATCAGTGATGTGAGGCTCTAGGATAATTCCAAAGGACTCCTGACAAAAATGACAATAGCCATAGAAGAAACTGACAAGAATCTGAATGAAGATTAAAGCATGCCATTTTTCATGCTATTTCCTCAATTTTTTTTGTAAAGTGATGTGTCCTTTTCCACAACATGATCAACATGGGAAAATGTATTATATCATAACACATGTACAACCTATATCATCATATTTGATGTCTTGGGAGGTGGAAGGAAGGGAGAAAATATGGATTAAAATTTGTTAGTAAATGATTATTAAAAATTAATTGAAAAAAATGAATTAAGGGAGCAGCTGGGTGGCTCAGTGGATTGAAGGCCATGTCCAGAGATGGGCAGACCTGGGTTCGAATTTGGCATAGCTGTGTGACCCTGGCCAAGTCACTTAATCCTCATTGTCTAGCCCTTACTGCTCTTCTGCCTTTCAAACAATACATAGTATTGATTCTAAGACAGAAGATAAGGGATTAGGTTTTTCAATGGATTGACATATAATCTGGAAAAATAATTAAAGAATTTAAGCAGACACACAATTAACAAATGTTGGTAACAGGATTAAAATACAGGTCTAGTGTCTCCAAGTCCTGAACTAGATTACATCACCCCTTTCAAAACAAGTTATATGTACAGTTTATTTTATGGAGCATGAATGTGCCTCTTTGGGTGATAGCAATTGAGATTATGGGTCTACTAATTATTATCTCTTATTTTAGATAAGTGATTCAGTCCCTTAGGACTTGTATTATTCCCCTATAAAATACGGTGCTGGAATTACAGTTATGTTATTATTATCTCTATTTTACAGATGAGGACACTAAGGTAAATAAAAGTTAACTGACTTGTCCAGGGTCACAGAACTAGCATCTAAGGTCAGATTTGAACTCATCTTCATGGCTCCAGTCCTAGCATTCTATTTTGTTCACCATCTGACTATGTTGACTATCTTCTAGAACTAATACCAGTTCACATCTAGAGAAAATTCAGATTGAGGAAATTTTCATTAAGAAATTAAGAATTGATGGTACTTATTAAAAAATAAACCTCCAGTAAAGGGTATTTTCCATATTCCTCTGCAACTTATCTGGCTTACCAAATTGAGTTTTTGTTTTCCAGGTCTTCCTAAAGTGGTCCTCAACATACATTAGAATTTTTGGTTTTAAACATCATTGCTGTGATCCATTAACTAAGAAAGAAATCCAACTGCCATTCTGGCAAGATGAATGCATTATTTAGAGACTGAGTCAGTCTTTTAAATAAATCTACTTGCCCTATTCACCGAAGCCTTGTGGACTTGACAGAGAGCCTCAGTGTTCTGAGGCAGCAAAATCAAAGAGACAGTCATGGACCATAACATCTTCATGGTGAAATTGTCCTGCCCAGGGAGATGTGTTGGTTCAGTGAGCTGTGGAAGTCAGTCTTTTAAATTACAGCTAGTGGTATTTGTAAAAGGCTACAGCTGTTAATAGCACCATGGGGATGCTGTGGCCTGTAACTTGTAATAAAAACCTACCCTGGCTGCTGGAACACCCAGATCAGACTTTTTAGCTCATGGAGGAGGTTCCATCTTTTGCAAAGGCCAATAGAAAAAGAGGAATTGGGCAGATGTGGAAAAAATTTTGCTTGAAAAGATTGGAAAAATGTAGAGAGAGTAGACTAAGAAAAGAGTGGATGGTAGAGTAGAATTGGCATATATAAATTCCTAAGATGCTGAAACATTACAGAAAATTCAGCATATTCATTATTACAAGTTCTGTCTTATTTCTGACAAATTTATTAATGCATGCTATTCCATCATATTATGGAATTAGAGCTAGAAGAGACATTAGAGTCTATCTCCTATAGTTCATTGTGTTTTTTTAAATCAGGAAAGAATTAAGGAAATATTATGCACTTACTACATGCCAAGCATTTTCCAAATATCTCATTTTATCCTCACAACAACCCTGGAATGTAGGTTCTATTATTATCTCCATTTTACAGTAGAGGAAACTGAGTCAATCCAGGATTAAATGTTTTATCCTCAATCACCAAGAGAGTAAATATTGGAGGTTCAATTTGACTCAGGTCTTCCTGACCCCAGACCCAGCACATTCCCTGCTATGCCACAAGATAACTCCATGCTGGATCGCGATCCCATAAAGATGGTTGGTGGTACCCATAAAGATAATAAGATGCTTCTGTCATGTCTCAACACATCTCACATCTTCTCTAGATATGAACTGGTATTAGTTTTGGAAGACAGTCAACATAATCAGATAGGGAAGTCGATAGAATGCTAGGACTGGAGACAGGAAGATGAGGTCAAATCTGACCTGAGATGCTAATTTTGTGATCCTGGGCAAGTCACTTAACTTCTGTTTAACCTCTGTTTCCTCATCTGTAAGATAAAGATAATAATAGCATACCTACAACACAGAGTTGTTATGAAGATCAGTTGTGATCATTTTGAAGGGTAAATAGCACAGTAACTAGCATGTAAAAAGTCCTATATAAATAAAAGCTGGTGTCAAAGATGATACATTTGAACACATGGATGTGAGGAAGGAGTTCATTCCAAGAAGGGGGGATTGTCTATATAAAGGCATGGAGGGAGAGTTGGATTGGCATGTATGCCAGTACTCTAAAAGCCACGTTGAATGGAATATAGAGTGTATGAAGGTAAAATAGTGTATACTAAATTTTCTTTAAAAATTGAGATCAGTGGGGCAATCAGATGGTTCAGTGGATAGAGAGCCAGGCCTAGAGACTATTCCTGGCTTCAAATCTGGCCCCAGACATTATCTACATTCGTGAGCTTGGACAATTCACTTAACCCTTAGTATCTATCTGTTACAGATATTCTACTTTCTAACCAATACTTGGTATGGATTCTAATATGGAAGGTAAGGGTTTAAAAAAAGAAAAAGATCTGAAATTAGTACTTTCAGACCACATCCTACAAGAGAGACAAGGCACTTTTCTGTTTCCTTTTTTTTTAAATTTCTGTCTTATGGAAGTCTACATAATAGGACATTGGAAACCAATGCCCTCTGGTATTTCCAGTACTATTTTATTCAATCCCATAGGGAGGTGATGGGTTCCTATAACTGATAATCAATCTCCTTCCATGCCAAAGGAACAGAAAGTAGAGAAGAAACCAAAAAAGAAGAGATCACAGAATAAGAATTGAATAAGCCATCCGGGATAAAGTAGGATGAAGATCCAAGAGGAGCCGCCATGATTGCAAGGGAACTGTACAAGAAAGGAAAGCTGAAACAACATGATGAGAGCTACAAGTGACCAAGGCAAGAGTCACATGGAACACTGAGGAAGAGTAGCTGGAGCCATAATGCAAAGAACAGAACTGAGGATTCCTCCTTTTTCCCCCTTTACCTCTTTAATTTCTCTTTCAATTCCCATTAACATGGACTTCTCTCCTTATTGGTGGAGATGAATGCCATGCCCTCTTTGAAGAGCCTGAGGGGATTGGGTAGAGTCAATGAAAGGAGAGAGCTTCAGACCTCAGTCAATCTCCTCTTTTGAGGACTCTTGGAGTGGGAAATCCTCTTCAGGACTCTCCCAAAAGAGCCTTCTTGGAATATAACATAAAATTATCTTCTAGCTTTGAAAGAAAAGGTGGAAGATGATCAGTTCATTTCAAGGTGTTGCAGGAACAGAGTCTGGGAAGACTTAAGAGAAATAGGCATACTTCATATTCCTATTTCTAATTGTGACAAGGAAATCACTTTTAAAAGACTGATATATATTAATTTAAGATTCAGCTATGTAATTCCTAAATGAAAACTCAAGTCAGCCGTCAACCTTTTATAGAGTTTAATTACAGACAGGAGGAAGAAAGGAATTAGAGATAGAGAGAGGGAGAGAGAAAGGGGAGAGAAGGGAATAGGGCTTAAATACCCCTTCTGTTTAGGCTGGGCCAAAGGGCCCAAGCCCTTAGATAGCTGGGGCAAAGAAAAGAGCTCAGTCCCTATTACTCACATGACCAAAATGGAGAAACAATCTCAGAGGCCCCCACCTTCAGCTTCCTTCAGAGCAAGCTTCTCAGAGCACCTCTCCAACCACTCAGAGCCAAAACTCTCCAACCACCCCCTCAGTCCTCAGACCCCTCTATCTTTAAGGAAACCATCCAAGTTCCCTCCCCTCAGTTCTCACATCTACCAATCACTGTCCATCAATTTCCCTGTGCCAATGGTGGCTCTAGCTTAACCCAGGACCCCCCAGAGGTCTGTGGCTTTGCACATGTCTGTTGGAGGTCATATTCTCAAATAATTAAATTTTGATCTATGCTGCAGCCCTTCCTAAATCCTGTTAGGACTGAGTGGGGTGGAAATTGTATTTTCCAAGACCTGATTCTGTCATTCCAAGTATCTCTATTGTATCAATTCTAAAATCAATCATGACTCAAAGAAATTCCTGTTCTGTGCTTAAGCATAGGTCAAAGCCCTTTCCATTGTTCAGCAAAAGGTTTCTGTCCTAAAGTAATCTTAAGAAGGGAGGAGAATGAACCTCCCATGCCAATGGGGTTCACATTCCAATACACTATCAGTAAGAAATTTTCCAAGTATGAAATTTCCCAATGGTGAAATTTCCAACATTTATAAGTCTAAGAAATTTTAAGGTTTACATAGTTTACTACTAAGAAGACTTCTGAGAGTTTATCATGCATGAGAAAGTTAGCCCACTCTCTTGATTGAGCTGAGTAACCTCACTCCTAATGAAAAAGATCCTTCACTCAGTATTGTTGGATATATACTATCCTATGTATGCCTTCATTAATTTTGTTTTGCTACAATCATTTTTTTTGCTATTAGTTACATGTATTCATTGTGTAACTAATATTAGTTAAAGAAGGGATCAATCTCTGAATGTAGAGTTGAGGTACACCTCCCACCCCAAGAAATGATAAAGCAAAGAATAAATAAATAAAAAATTAAGGGAACAAAATCATATCAGGTTTTATATTAATCTATATAACTAAAAAGAATAATATTTGATGGGGCAGATAGATACTTCTAGTCAGTTACCCCCCATCTCTGAGGAGAATGGAGTAGCATCCTCAAGCTCCAACTTCCTTTTTTATCTCCAATATCAAAAAAGAAAGCTTCTCTTGGAGAAAAATGGGAGAAGAAGCTAGAGATATCTATTCTGCCACCCTTTAAGCCACACACAAAGAAAGACTGCTCAATATTCCTGACGCTCACTATATCTTTTCACTAGCACAATACAACCTATCCAAACAACAGTGCTGCCAAATATACCTCTTCATTTTATATAGGAGTAGATTGACTTCAAAAAGAAACGATTTCTCAATTGTTATTCAAGCAATAGGCAATGGAGACAAAGGTTAAAATCCAAGTCCTCTAGAGTTCAAACCCAGAAATTTTTTTTCAATTTACCAATTTTGAGGACACTGAGGCTATGGAATAGGAAGGTATTTGTCCAGTATTACACTACAATATATAAGTGGCAAAAGTGGTATTTTTGAAGGTCATGCATTGTACAGACTAGAATTCAGAATGATCCTTGTGGGATTTGCTTGTTTGCTGTCAGGATAAGTGTATTTCTCATGAATGAATGGTGCTATAACACAAGCATTCAGAGTAGTAAGAGGAGAGTGAAAACTTTAGTAACTTCATTTCACATGGTATTAATCTTAACTTTTCACATATGCCTGACACCAATCACTTTTATTGAAGAAAGATTTAGTCAAAATGAGAAATGAAAAAGAAAAAAAAAACTTTTGGTAAATGGTTTCAACAGAATGACTTTTATCCTCATATTATCTGCAGTTAACATTACTGACCATACTATAAATAGCAGATCATTTTTGTTTAGTTTGTTACATATAAATGTGACAGAACATTATTGTTTTGTATGGATGAGGAAAGAGATGTCTTCAGAGAAGCCTGAGAATGCTTGTATGAACTAAGAGTGTTATAAACAGAACCAGAAGAACAACTTATGGAACCATAGCATTTAATTTTAAAAGACTTTAAACTTTTAATCAAAACAACTATCACTAAAAATTCCCCCAAAACTCATGTAATATGCTGCCAGTGTCCTGATTAAGAGATAAAGAACTAAAAGGGAAGAGAGGGAGAGAGGGAGAGAGAGAGACAGGGGGAGGGGAGAGAGAGAGAGAGAGAGAGAGAGAGAGAGAGAGAGCATAGATCTATATAGGCATGGATATACACTATAACTCATTTTGTTTTGTTTTCAATATACATGTGTTTGAGGAAAATTATTTTTATTCTTTCATTTGGTTCCTTGTTTTAATGTGTAATAATGCTTATTGTGTATTAACTTTACCTTACTCCACCAAACGTAGAAAGAAATTCCTGAGAGTTTAGAAATGTCCTTACATTCCTTTCCCTAGAGTAATGTGGTGAACCTATGGCACATGTGCCAGAGGGGGCTGCTCCTTTCCCCCTCTTTATGTGCACCTGAGGACATTTCTTACATGACCCACCCCTCTGCCCAGCAGCCCAATGAGAGCGCTTCCTCTCTCACATGTCTGGGGTAAGTAGGTAGTTCACATGTGGAGTGAGGGCTGCAGTTTGGGCAGTTTGGGCAGTTTGGGCACTCAGTCTCTAAAAGATTCATCATCACTGCCCCAGAGCATCTTTAAAAATGAACCTTTCTCAAAATGAGAGTTTGAGTTATGTCTTATCTATCAGCAGAGCTGACCTGAGCCAGAAATGTCTAGGATCAATAGGCTCAGGTAATTGGTTTCCTCTAGTGAAATGAACTAAGGAGATCAAAATTTAACCATACTTCACTTGATCTTCCCATCTAGATTACTAAAGGTTATTAGAATCCCAACAACCATGAAGTAATTGGAATGGGGGTGGAAAATATTAGTCCAACTCTTTATTAGATATATACCAATTAGAATTGTCTTTTTCTGTTTAGGGAAGGCCTGAATAATGGGATTTCTGAACTGTATTTAAATAATCTAATACTGTACAGTTTGTGTCTGATCATAGAGATCACTGACAATTTATTAATTATTGTTCGCCTAGCCATTAAATAGATTTCCATGCCCAGAACCCCATCTCTTAGCATTATATTTGCCCCATGTTAATAGGACCACATTTTGTTCTTCTTTCTCAGTTGGGGGATTAGGGCAAAAGGAAAGAAGGTGGATTTTTTCTTATTGAAAAAATATTTTTTTTTAAATTATATCAAGAAATTCCTGCAATCTCCTCAATGACTGATTCTTTTTTTAAAATCTAATTTGAGAGAATGTGGTGGTATACTGCTTAGAGTATTGTAGTTGAAGTCAGGAAGAACTAGTCACTGAAGCCTTTCAGTTTCCTGAAGCTAAAGAATGTAAAAAACCTGGAGGATAATACTGAAAAGACAATTACTTCTTGAAAGCATAACTAATTTTCTTGGAAAGATTTTCATCCTCAAATGAGGATCAAATGAGAAAACAGATGTAAAACACTTTATAATACTTAAAGTATTATTTAAATTTTATTGATTGCTATTATTAATAATATCATCATTATGTGTCAGACAGAGTTCTAGGAAGGGAGGATATATAAGTAAAAAGAATGAAACCCCCAGTGGCAAGAAACTTACATTTAAAAACAAATCAACAATTTGTGGACAATATCTGGTAGGGTTTAAATTTTGGAAGGCTTAGTTTAACTATATTAAGTGATTCAAGCAACAGGATGAAACTAGAGGATGCCAAGAAGGCAAAAGCAATAGAAAACAGGAGAGGAGAGATTTGAGCATCTCTCTAGTAGCAGGACAACATGTACACCTGATACTATAGGATGCTCAAGTTTATAACTTTGTTAGTGTTGTGTTTAATTCATTACGTAACTAGAAACCTGGTCATAAGGCATAGATTTTAAGACAATGATAAGTTTACTTCACAAATAGAGTTATTTTTTCCCACTTTTTTCCCACATTTTCCCCATATATATGTATACGTACATATATATATATATATATATATATATATATATATATCACTTTCCCTGCTCCCTTCTACTCCCTTTTTAAATTATTTAAATATTATATGTTAAAAATTTAAATATTTTTAACACATCCAAAATAGAACTAGATATTTTTTCACTTAAAAGCCTTATTTCTTCCAAAGCTATCAGGGTCACCACCATTTTCCTAGTTATATTGGATGACAACTTTAGTGACATAGTCATCTCCTCATTCACCTTAGTTAACTATTTGAACTGGAGCCACATTTGTCATTTTTAATTTTATGACATCTCTCCTCTCCCTGACTCACCAGAAGACTACCCACTCTACTCTGCCCACTTAGCTACTAAAGTGATTTTCTAAAAGCTTGGGTTCACTCACCTTCTAGTCTTATTCCTGTCTCTCTAGGCTTTGCCACAATATCTCAAATACCTTCTTCCCTTACAAGATTCCCCATCGAGTTCCTACACCCACCAAACCCCTTCCTAATTGAATCCTCCTCCTACTAATGAGTTCCAAAAGGATCCTTTATTTCATGCCTCAACTATCCTAAAAGATAAACTCCTTGAAAGCAGAGATTTCTTTTGGCTTATACAGGTTTCCTTTCTACATCATAAGGGCTAGAGGTGTGGTACCCTTGTAATCTGGAAAACCTATGTAAAAGTCTTTGATCCTCCCTTCCTACCAGAGAAGAAGTCCATTTTTTTTCTGTTTTGGCACTTTTTAATGGGTTTTTATCTTATTGTAAAATTTGTGTCAAGTATTTGGTTATAGGCTATATGTAAGCCAATGTTAAGCTATTTCTACATTTCTAGCCTCTGTGTGTTGTCTGTGGCTTTCCCATAAGTCCTCCCACCAACAAACAATTCCTATTTAATTTTCTATGCTGACCTGCATGTAATATATTGAAACCTCAATGGGAAAAATGGAGTTGCTGAAAAAGATGTGTGTATTCATTTTCCAGGAGCTTAGCAGAGTGATTGACACTTTAATAAATGCTCATTGACCAAATCTCAACCCTCCTCCAACTCAATAAATTTTAACAATTCCCAAATTAAAGAATCAAGTAGAAAGTCTACCTCTACAACCTTATCCCTTCCTGCTTTTCCAGTCTTTTTATTCATTCCCCCCCCCCACGTGTTCTATGATCCAATGATTACAATAGAATGTCAACTCCTTGAGGATAAGCACTATCTTGATCTTCTCTTTTGTAACTTCAGCATCTAGAGAAGTTCCTGAAACAAGGACACTATATAAATCTTGTGAATTAAATTGAAATGGAATTTGACTTGTTCCATCTTCTGAGACCTGCATGAGACAGCTGGCTTGGACCAGATTGGGCTGAGCTGGGATTTATTTTATCTTGGATTCTTGATTTCTGGCAAAGGGTGTAGCAGCACTTGAAGGCCATTCCATCATCAATAGACAGCTGAATTGGCTTCCTCAGGGTGTCATTATCCAATTGCAGCCTCAGCTGGTGATGCACCATGTTACAATATCCTTTTTATTTTTTATTTTTTCATTCACAACCTAAAAGCTTCTCTCTGCTTCCTGAAGCTAACCCACAAGCTCTCCACAGAAAGCAAAATGTTTGATGATCTCCCTGCAGGGCTGCTTCTTGTTATCTTAACAAAGGCTAGAGGCTCAGCAGGGAATGCCATTAAACAGGACTCCCTTGGTAAACTGAAGCAGTTGAGACAAAATGGGAGAAGGCAAGTAGCCAGAGCTATGATCATCTGCTTCAGTGATTGTTCCAGAACTGGCTCTGCCACTCAATCACTCTTTGACCTCTGGTTACTTTATAAAGGTTTATTTGTGCTTCCTCCATCACTGAACTGTTTAAAAGATCAGATTTAATCATTTATTTATATATATATTTAATAAAAGCTAATGAAAAAATATAAAAATTGACATTCATCCCTAGATCCTTATGCAAAAATTGTATGAGAACTATTAGGAAATAATGTCAAATACCTGAAAAATTATAGTTACTGTATTACTTGTGCATATAAGTATGTATTTATGCATCCATTTATTCATTCATCCATCTCTTTCTCTCTCTGTATATATTTGTATTAGTTGTATTTTTTTGCTATAAGGATTCAGTTTAGGAAATTTTTTTGTAAAATGACTTATGTAATGATAGAAATCAATAAAATTTGCCTACATGAACATATGTATGACATATATGTACGTATGGCAAGAAGTCTGACTCATGACACTGAGCTGTGTGAGTTTGAGCTATTCACTTGATCCTGTTTCTATACCATATAGTGAGAAGACTGGACTACATGTACCCAAGATCCTTTCTAGTTCTAATATTGTGTGGATTTATATTCTTCTTCCCCCAAAATATACAAAACATGCACTTATTTTTAATCTTAAAAATGTCACCAAATGTCATTTGAGTATAATTATGGCAGTTGACCTCCATTATATCTCCCTTCAATGTGTCTTCATGATGATGAGGTAACTATGTGTTCTTGGGAGTTATGCCAATGGAGGGAAAATCTAGAAGGTCTTATCAAACTAAAAAGAATTTGGGTATGACCCTAGTGAAAAGCTCCGTGACTGTAATCTAAGAATTACACTGGTAAGTTAAAAGAGGGTCATTGCTAGGTTGTCATTGGCTACTTATTTTTTTCAGTTGTGGCAATTTTTGAAGGAAGAATAGAGCCTTGATTAAGTATTTAATTGATTTAATTAATACTTGATTAAGTATTAAGTATTTAATATGTGCCAAGAATTGTGCTAAGCACAGGGAAAACAAATATTAAAGAAAGACAGACCCTCTCCTCAAGGAGCTTAAATTCTAAAGGCAGAGGCAACGCTTTTAGGTGCATGGCATGACAACTAAGGTGTTATTATCTAGGGAATTACATCGAGGTTGGATTGGATAATGGGGCATTCTTGTCACATTCTCTTCAGAGAGACACTGAAGTATTCATTAGTGATATATAATTCTTAGAAGAAGAGTTGGGAAGGAGTAACTACAGAGAGTCAAGATGGAAAATATCATGGGTAAAGATGAGTCTCTATGGTCCTATATAGAGTGAAGAATTATATGGCTTGGCTCCCCCGGGCATGGTTCAATTTGGAAGCCAGATCAGCAAAAAGGAAAAGACTAATCTAAATTCTAGAAGAGTTGGTGAAGTGATCAGTGGGGGAAATATTCACATTCATAACATCACAGATCTCTGAAGTATTCAAGTATGGAAACAAATACTACTTCTTGTTGAATTGATTTATTCCTTCTTTGAAGGATTCTCCCCTTTCACCAAATTTTGGATCAAATTCCTTTTTTTTATGAAACCTTACCTGACTATTCTAACCAATGCTAATATTACTCTTAAAACCATAGCCCCTACCACTACCTCATCCTTCAAAAATTATATCCATTATCACACTATTGTATAAATATTTATCATTTGTTTATAATGCTAGATTGAATATTACAAAGCATTTACTAAACACTAAATATGGACTATATATTATTTGAAGTACTTGGGGTATGATAACAACTCAATATTAAAATAGATTTATCTCATTGACTTGCATTTCCCTCCAATGTTGCACATAGAAATCTATCCATCCCTATGTATACTGTGCACTTAAATCCTCCTATGAGTTCACAGTATAAAGATCAAATGAAATATTTCTTGCCTCAAGGAACTTACAATTTACTGGAGTACAGAGTATGATTGTTCTATTGATGTTTTTCAGGTCTGTTGGACTCTTCTTCATGTTGTTTGGGGTCTTCTTATCAAAGATATAAGAATGTTTTTTTTGCTTCTCTAGTTTATTTTAGAGATGAGAAAACTGACGTGAAAAAGGTTAAGTAACTTATTTTTTTAGAGTCACACAAATAGTAAGGGGTCTGAGACCAAACTTGAACTTAGGTGTCCCTGACTCCAGATGCAGGGTTCTATCCTCTGTGCCAGCTAGCTAAAACAAAGAAATAATTACCTGGATAGGAAACCAGGAGCTCCTGTTTTCTATAAAGTCATTTTAACCAACTAAGGCACAGAATCAAGACTTTAATAGCATATACACAATACAAATAAATACCGAAGAAAGAAAACTGGAGGAAAATGTTATCTTACCATCAGTTTGATGAGAAAAGGCTTCACAGAGAATTTGGCATGTGTTTTTAGACTATAAGCTCCTTGAAGGCAGGAATCTTACTTTCTTTGGTCTCCTCCACTTTTGTCCTTTTCCCCAAAGCTATCACAGGACTGAGCACATAAGCAGAGTCTAATAAATGTTTGTTGGTTGGTTGCTAATGATAGGCAGCAGGCGGGGATGTAAATTAGCCCTTTAGTAATCTGTGTTTTTCATCTCATTTTGCACTGTAACTGTGGCAGTTAAATTGAGCACAGTTTGAATTATTTAGGTGATATTATGATTTATGTCTTTGATCTTGAGTTTTTATGAAAAATGAAATCCTTGTCAGAGGCATTTTCCATCTTGCAAAAAAAAAAAAAAGAATTGCCATTTCTTATATTCAGAAGCAAGTGGCCAGTTCTTTCCCTCCTTTCCCCTACCTTGCCACCACAACCAAGTTTATAAGCCTCACCAAATCAGTTTAATTGATATGTCACATTCTCATCTTGTCAAAATTAGGTTTTAATAAAGAGCTGTGAGAATCTGATACCTTTAAAATGCAATGATCATGTAGGATAATGGAAAACTTTGGAACAAAAGCAATAAGAAACCTTCCAATCTGAGAAGGGAATTTCCATGACAAAACTTTCTCCAAAGAGTACCAAAAAAAAAAAATAGTTTGCTGGTATCACATGCGAGGCTCCTCTTCAGGTCCATGAAGAATGCCAGATGATGTGATTCTCATCATATTAGGAAAGGTGAACAAAGCTACATTTTTCAGGCATGATGGAAACCAATTCCAGAACTTCTGCTCTGTAAAAAAATGGTTTGTTAGTTGGTAAGGGAGAGAAGTGACTGATACATTGCCTCGCTGATGGTTATTCTATTTCAAGTGGGAAAAATGATGGTTTTGGTTCATTGCCTGTCATTATTAATAGTGACTTTCTCATTCAAAGATTACTGATCTGTTCTTCTTTTGCTGGCAAATAGCTCCTGGTCTAGCTGACATTCCTTGTGTTTGCTGACTGATGTTCCATTCTTATACATGTCATCGAAATTTAAAGAGCCATCTGAAAATTTATTGGGAGTAATCTGGATACCTCTTGCATTTATGTATTAGACTTACAAAGATGGTATGCCACGGTGTGCAGAGGACAGCCCTCAGATGCAAGTGACTAAAGTTTCATTTCTGATTCTGCTATTAATAAGCAGATCGGTATCACATATGTTGCTTCATCTCAAATGGGCTTTAGTTTCCCCGCACATAAAATGAAGTTGTTGGATGATCTTTCAAATTATTTCAGACTTTCAGTCACTGGATCCCATCCTCAATTAAAATTCTGGACCACTTCTAGTAGGGGTCAGGATGCTCATTTATGACCGTACAATTTTATAATGCTTGATTACAATGTCTTGTCTTTAGTCAACTCACAACTAAGCAAAGTCAGGGCATCACTGTGCATCTACAACCATTTTTAGAAAATAGTCTTTATCATGCAGTTCAGAGTCAGAAAGTATTGGGATATATATAGGGAAGCAGACTGGTAAGATATGATCATATTTTATGCATGAATTTTGACTCTTAATGGACATCTTTCTTTTTACCTATAATTATATTTTCTTATTGATAAACTATAAATTCCAAAATGGAAAGAACCATATATAGCATAAATTTCTTATCTCTTCTCAGTGTCTACTATGATGCTCTGGACCTAGTAAGAGTCAAATATTAGTAGTTTTATCCTGTAATTGTGCTCCCATTGGAAGCAGGGTATTGTGGGATACTCTTTGATGGTCCAAGTTCAGGAATGCATTGTGCTCCTGGAGAATTATCCAGACTGACTATACAACTTTGTCATAAAAAAAATATCACCTCTGATTCATATCTTCTGAGACCATTCTTTGATTATGACTTTGCAGAGCTTTTGTGAGAACACTTAGATGATGGAAAGGTCAAAATCTAGAGGGCTCTGAGAGGTTTTTTCTCTTTGTCTTCTCACAGATCATTTCAGCTACCTTACTTTCAGTTATTCTGTGGCATATTATAATCAATAGACATAAACAATTGACCCATGACCCAACACTATAAATATCCCAGGAAGATGGAATGTATTATTAACAGTCAACAGTAAAATCAATGAGAAAATATGAGTTATACAAGGTGAGACTTCAAAGGCAAAATCAGGGGAAAATGAGTTTGTGAGTAACTACATACTTTGAGCATTATTAAAAATAAATATTACACAAAGAAAAGAGAAAGGAAGGCTTATTTTTTTAGGGAAATAAAGGTTCACCAGTGTGACATGCAGGGAAGATGATCATTTGTCAGTTTCTACTACACCCTAATTTTCCTACTGTCTTTGATTCCTCATTTCTTTTTTCCTCCTCTTCTTCCCTTCTTTTCTCATTTAAACTTATTGCTAATCTGAGGCTCTCCAAGTACTTCCTTTCAAATTAAAAGGAATCTTGTTCATAGTTCCTTGAATCAATACAATGACACTGTAAGGTATTTAGTGCAATGGTATTATCTCCATTTCACAGGTCAGGAAGAATGAGGCACAGAGAAAATGGCAAGTCTTATGTTACATAACATACATCAAAGACAGGACTCACATTTAGAGCTTCTGAATCTAAATAAAATTCTCTTTCCATTACTGTCCCTTCTCTCCATTCTAACCTACCTATTATTCCAATGTCTTCTCTATTTCCCATCCCCTTATAAAAGTGTTGGACCATTTAAAGTGCATATTGAAACCTAAAAGGTAAATTATAGAAAGATGGGCTTTTATATAGAACCCAATGTTTCCCTTTTCCAACTAAAGAGGAAAGGAGGGAAGGGAGGAAGGAAGGAAGGAAGGAGGGAAGGAGGGAAGGAAGGAAGGAAGGAAGGAAGTAAGGAAGGAAGGAAGGAAGGAAGGAAGGAAGGAAGGAAGGAAAGAAGGAAAGAAGGAAGGAAGGAAGGAAGTAAGGAAGGAAGGAAGGAAGGAAGGAAGGAAGGAAGGAAAGAAGGAAAGAAGGAAGGAAGGAAGGAAGGAAGGAAGGAAGGAAGGAAGGAAGGAAGGAAGGAAGGAAGGAAGGAAGGAAGGAAGGAAGGAAGGAAGGAAGGAAGGAAGGAAGGAAGGAAGGAAGGAAGGAAGGAAGGAAGGAAGGGAGGAAGGAAGGAAGGAAGGAAGGAAGGAAGGAAGGAAGGAAGGAAGGAAGAAAGGAAGGAGCAAAAAATGTAAGAATGAAGAATACTTTCTGATATATTTTTGAGTACTAGAAATAGCATTTTTAATCACCTATATGAATACTTGGAACGAGCTAAAGGGACTATATAAAGAACCATACGTGCTATCAATTTGATACATATAAATATATTAACAGTGCAATATGGATATCCAAGCTAATTCTAACAAGGGCAGAATTGTTAATGTTCTCCCTTCCTCTCCATACACATCTCAAAGTACCTTGAGAAGTTAAAAGGTAGTTATCTTTCCTGTAGGCAATAAGTAGTGCCAGACAGTTTGCCAGACATGGAGGCAGGAAGACATATCTCTGAGTTCAAACCTGACCTTAGAAACTTACTAGATTGTGACTGAGCCATCACTTACTTCTCTTTGCTTTAGTTTCTTCACATATAAAATGAGATGAAGAAGGAAATGGCAAATCACTTCAGTATCTTTGCCAAGAAAACCCCAAATGGGTTCATGAAAGTCTCTCTACATGATTATACAGAATGAAAACATAAACCCAGCCTCATTGCTCAGGGGCCATTTTTTGGCCTTGGGGCATAGATGATGGAGAAGGAAGACCTAATGCCCTTAACTCATGGCTTTACCAACTGTGAGTATTGTCACCTCACTTCCCTAGATTGGAATGCCACAAATGCCACAATCAGCTCTGATTAAAACCTCTTGAAAATGCTGACAGTTCCAAATTTTTAAAAATAAAAGTCATTCTCTGCTTGATAAATGGTCAAAGGATATGTACAAGCAGTTTTATGATAAAGAAATCAAAGCCACCTATAATCATTTGAAAAAAAAATTCTAAATCACTCTTGACAAAAAATGGTGAATTAAAACAACTCTGAGATACCACTTCATAACTATCGGGTTGGATAATATGACAGAAAAAAGAAAATGATAAATTTTGACAGGAATTAGGGAAAATTGGGACACTAATATACTGTTGATAGAATTGTGATCTGATTCAACCATTCTGGACAGCAATTTGGAACTATTCTCAAAGGATTATAAAACTATGCATATCCTTTGATCCTTCAATACTATTACTAGATTTTTATATCAAAAAGACTTTTAAAATGGAAAAGGGCCTATTTTAATGAAAATATTTCCTGCAGCTCTTTTTGAGTTAGCAAAAAAAAAATAGAAAATGAGAGTTTGTCAATTGGGGAATGACTGAACAACATATGGTCTATGATTATGATAGAATACTATTATGCTATAAGAAATGACAAGGAGTTAATTTCAGAAAAATCTGGTCAGTCTTAGACAAATTGATGCAGGGTTAAGTGAGCAGGACCAAAAGTATATTGTGCACAAAAAGAGAAATACATCTTGATAAACAATTGTGAATGATCTAGTTATTCTCAGCAATGCTATAATCCAGGACAATCACAGAGACTCATAAGGAAAAGTACCATCTGCCCTCTGAGAAAGAACTGAAAGCCATCTATAATCATTGGAAAAAATGTTTTAAATAACTCTTGACAGATTTTTTAATTTTTAATTTTTTTATATTTTATTTCCTTTATTTTTCAAATTTTACTTGAGATACCTTCCACAAAATTAATAGTATAAGAAAATGTTTTTCATGATTGTATGTGTAAAACCTGTATCAGATTTTTTACTGTCTCAGGGAGAGAAGGGAGCAAGGAGAGGGTAAGAGAGGAAGAATCAGAAGAAGGGAGAGAATTTTAAACTTAAAAGTTTTTAAAATATTTTACATATAATGGGGAAAATTAAAAATTGTTTTAAAAATCATGACATTTCTAGTTACATGACTAATGAGAAAATTTCCTCCCCACTACATGATAATCCAACAGAAAATATCCACACATGTCCCACCTCCACACATTAAGTCCTCAATAAAACAAAATTGTGTTATGGGTATAAAGGAAAGTTATAAATTCTTTACTCCAAGGAAACTTGGGGAAGAAGAGAGTACTTTCAGTTAAGGAAATAAAGAAGCAAGAGTGGGTAGAAATGGTGGTCTATTTAGGATGCTGAAAAGTAAAATTAAAGATAGTATGTGTTCCATAAATGATCAACCTCTTCTAATCACCCCAAGTCCTCAATTTGCCTCCTAAAATGTGGCACTTGCAAATGAGGATTCTAAATAAGATGTATTCCTATACAGGAAAGACACAAAAAAACTATCATTTAACTTTTATTGGGCACAATATGGATATTAATATTCAGGTAGTTATAGAAATTAAAAATAATAATACTAAAAGCCCTAATATCAAATTTTCTCCTCATAAATTTCTCCTTTATTAAACAGAGTCACTTTTACAAATGACAGATGAATCAGCTTTTTAATTAATATCATCCATTTAGATCTACACTATCAAAAAGATCTATTCCCCCTGAAATCTTGTTTTTCATGATTAATTTACCTATAAAATAGTCTCTGTAGATAGTCCAAAAGTGAATTTCAGTATAACCAAGGTTATCGCAAATTAATGAGATTTTATTCAATCATTTATTATAATGGATCTTCTATTTTGTAACTTCTGTGCCTTTTCTAATTCTCACAATGAAGCATCAGAATCAGAATTCAGCCAAAGAACTAAATTGCTTGGGCTTTCATTCCCTCTGCCATCTAGTGGATTCAAATGCTGGCTACAGAAAGATGGACACCTTTGACTGGTTTTCAACTATACTCTCTTTTGCAGCACTCTATTTTATGAAGGAAAAAAAAATGATCAACTCTCTTATTCATTAACAATTCCTCTTTTTTGTCATGACTTCACTCTTTCAGCTAATATTCCTTTAAAGGCATCCTAATCATACATGTGTGTATATAGCTGAAAGAAAGATACATATATGAATGAGAGAAAATTAGGTAGACAGACAGAAATAAATAGATAAAATGACAGATGGCTAGATAGATGAGGATAATGCTATTTTTCTATATATACTTATTGTTGTAGAAAGTTAGAACTATAGAGATTGAGCACAGGGCCATCACTTTACATGGTAGATCACAGAGAAAATGTGGGTAGAGTACAATAAATGCTGGATTTGGGGTAGGAACTGGAGTTTAAATATTTTGTCTTATCAATGTGCCTGTAATGCACTTTCTTCTCACCCATCTCTTAGAATGTCTGGAACTCTTCAAAGCTCAACTCAAGTGCCACTTCCCAAGATGTCTTTCCTGATCCCCACAGCCCAAGTGTTAATATCTCTCCTTAAAGATGGCAGCTTAAGGCAGCAAAAGTTCAGACCTCTGAAAACCCTTCCTTACAGATCACAAACTGAATGCTCCTAGGGCACCGAAATTCAAACTGAACAACAGGACAGATCCGGGGAACCCTCCTTATGGACTCAGATCAAAAGGTATGCTCCCAAAAGCCAGAATCCTAGATCACTCGGATCTAAGGAGAAGGCAGAAGGAAGGTCCCAGGACCCACCCACCCCCAACCCAGAGCGCTGAGCCTGCAACAGCAGAGGGAACCTCAGGGCTGACAAAAGGGCCTCAGGGACAGCTATTCTGAAGGGCGCGCCTTGAAAGTAACCTGAGCCAGTCTCGGGGGTGCCCAACACAGATGGCAGGGAAACAGAGAGAGACGGGGGGAGCCTGTAGGCCCTGGCTGGGTCCCTCCATCTGATCTCACCAGAGACTCAACTCACATCCAGACCAATCCAACTGAACTTAATCTCATCAGTAGCACTCAGAGCTCAGGGATGCCAGGACCCCTCCCCCCCTTAGAGTGCAGGGTCTTCGGAAAGAACAGAAACCTCAGGGCCGGCAAAGGCACTGAAGTACCTTGCAGACAGTGCTGAGCCAGGCTCAGAGCTTGGAAGTAAGGCAGCGGAGAAGCAACTGGAGGGAACTGAAAGCAGTAACACCCGAAATGCCAGCAGGCACGGGAGGTCAGACCATGGGCCTCCTTGAGAAGACAGAGCAGCTGCAGAGAACGGACATTTTGCCTGGGGCTAAAGCCTCGGATCATCAGACAGACACACAAAGAGCCAGTCCTCCTCACTCAGAGAGAGATGGAAAACAGTACAGAAGTACAAAAACCTCCAAACACTAAAAAAAGAAAGAAGAAGGGGGTGACTTTGGACACATTTTGTGGAGCAAAAATACAAAATACAGAGGAGATAGAAGAGGAAACACAAGCAAATGCTCTGAAACCCTCCAAAGGAAATGGAAACACTCCACAAATTCTTGAAGAATTTAAATCGGAAATGATCAAAAAGATGGAAGCTTTCTGGCAGGAAAAGTGGGAAATAATGCAAAAGGAACTCAACAATATGAAGCATGAAAAAACAGAACAACAGAAACAGTTTCACCAAACTGAAAAGGAAAACCAGGCTTTAAAGGTCAAAATCAGGCAACTGGAAGACAATGATCTTGCAAAAGAGTAAGAATTAATAAAGCAAAGCCAAAAGACCAAGAAATTAGAAGAGAACATAAAATATCACACTGACAAGGTGATAGACCTGGAAAATAGAGGAAGGAGAGACAATCTGAGAATAATTGGCCTACCAGAAAAGCCAGAAATAAATAGCAATCTCAACATTATAATACAAGATATCATCAAAGAAAACTGCCCAGACATTCTAGAACAAAAGGGCAATACAGGCATTGAAAGAGTTCACACAACACCCTCTAAACTAAATCCCCAAAAACCAACTCCCAGGAATGTAATTGCCAAATTCCAAAGCTTTCAAGAAAAAGAAAAAATGTTACAGGAAGCCAGAAAAAGACAATTTAGATATAAAGGAATGTCAATCAGGGTCACACAAGACCTTGCAAGTTCCACTCTGAATGACCATAAGACATGGAACATGATTTTCAGAAAGGCAAGAGAGCTGGGTCTTCAACCAAGAATCAGCTATCCATCAAAAATGACTATATACTTCCAGGGGAAAGTATAGGCATTCAACAAAATAGAAGATTTCCAAGTTTTTGCAAAGAAAAGACCAGAGCTCTGTGCAAAGTTCGATATTGAAAAACAAAGAGCATGGAATACCTGAAAAGGAAAATATGAAGGAAAGGGAAAAGGAGAAAAATGTTATCTTTTTCTATTATTCAAACTCTCTTCTATAAGGACTACATTTATATCAACCTATATATATTAATATGTGGGGAAAATGTAATGTGTAACTCTCAAAAATTATATGCATCATTAAAGTAGTAAGAAGAATCACGCATAGGGAACATTTGGGGCATCAAGATGATACGGAGAAAGTGGGGGGATAGAAAGAAAAAGGGAGGAGGGAATTGTTGATAGGGTCTTTCCTAAAAATAATAATAAGCACTATATATCTAAAACCATCAGCTAATATCATCTGCAATGGGGATAAACTAGATGCATTCCCAACAAGATCAGGAGTGAAACGAGGATGCCCATTATCACCTCTATTATTTGACATTGTACTAGAAACACTAGCAGTAGCAATTAGAGAAGAAAAAGAAATTGAAGGCATTAAAATAGGCAAGGAGGAGACCAAGTTATCACTCTTTGCGGATGACATGATGGTCTACTTAAAGAATCCTAGAGATTCAACCAAAAAGCTAATTGAAATAATCAACAACTTTAGCAAAGTTGCAGGATAAAAAATAAACCCACATAAGTCATCAGCATTTCTATATATTTCCAACACAGCTCAGCAGCAAAAACTAGAAAGAGAAATTCCATTCAAAATCACCTTCGACAAAATAAAATACCTATGAATCTATCTCCCAAGACAAACACAGGAACTATATGAACACAACTACAAAACACTCTCCACACAACTAAAACTAGACTTGAGCAATTGGAAAAAAACATTAACTGCTCATGGGTAGGACGAGCCAATATAATAAAAATGAACATCCTACCCAAACTTATTTGTCTATTGAGTGCCATACCCATTGAAATTTCAAAATATTTCTTTACTGATTTAGAAAAAACCATGGCAAAGTTCATTTGGAAGAACAAAGGATCAAGGATATCCAGGGAAATAATGAAAAAAAATACAAAGGAAGGGGGCCTTGCAGTCCCAGATCTCAAACTATATTACAAAGCAGCAGTCATCAAAACAATTTGGTACTGGGTAAGAGACAGAAAGGAGGATCAGTGGAATAGACTTGGGGCAAATGACCTCAGCAAGGCAATATATGATATGTAAACCTTAAAATTTCCCAGACCCTACTTTATAAGATTGGATTAAGACCATTCCCCATTTGGGCAGTGAACTCTACCTAAAGCAAGAATGTGAGAATTCTACTTTACCTACTTGGGTCTGCCCTAGGGGAAGATAAAGTTGTAAACTCTTTTCTGAACAATGAAAAGTACTTAAACCCATACTTTTCTTAAGCTAAGTACCTATAAAGGTCAAGCAACTTGTGAATTTACAAGGAACAAAGAACTGGAAAACTTACTCAGAGCTTTCCTGCTGTGAATTACTCAAAAATCCACACCTTCTTAGGTGTGGACTAAGAATGAGTGGTCCTTTAGAAACATCTACAGTGATTGGATGATGTAAGGACTTAGAGGAGGTGACATAGGAGATTTTGCCCTTAAAAATAAGAGCTCAGAGAAGAGCTGGGAAGTCATTCTGAAACATTCAGATGGAGGAGGGAGCTGGTGAAAGCAGCTGAGATGCTGCTGGCCTGGTGTCATTAGAAATCCTTACTTAGACAGATCTTATGGTGAGTGTTAAAAAACTGACTGATTTCTCTTTTAAGACTCAAGTCTAGGCCATATTGGCTTGAGGCCCTTCATACTTATTCCTTTCTTACTCTCTCTCTCTTTCTTTGATTACTCATTGTATTGTTAATTAAAATCTCTATAAAACCCAATTGACTTGGGTATTTGAATAATTGGGAATATTTCCCTGGCGACGCCCTTATATTTGATTTTAAAACCCAAGACACTGTAGTGAAACATATTTCTGTGGTCAAATTTGCTCACCCTCTCTTATATCTACCACAATTTATATCTTCCACTATTTTAATCACTACAGTTTAAGACCTCAACCATTTTAAATCTCAAAGATAAACCCAAAGATCCCAGCTTTTGGGACAAAAATCCACTATTCAATAAAAACTGCTGGGAAAATTGGAAGGCAGTGTGGGAGAGACTAGGAATAGATCAACACCTCACACCCTACAGCAAGATAAATTCAAAATGGGTGAATGACTTGAACATAAAGAAGGAAACTATAAGAAAATTAGGTAAACACAGAATAGTATACATGTCAGACCTTTGGGAGGGGAAAGACTTTAAAAACCAGCAAGACTTAGAAAGAGTCACAAAATGTAAAATAAATAATTTTGACTACATCAAATTAAAAAGCTTTTGTACAACCAAAACCAATATAACTAAAATCAGAAGGGAAACAACAAATTGGGAAACAATCTTCATAAAAACCGCTGACAAAGGTTTAATTACTCAAATTTATAAAGAGCTAAATCGATTGTACAAAAAATCAAGCCATTCTCCAATTGATAAATGGGCAAGGGACATGAATAGGCAGTTTTCAGATAAAGAAATAAAAACTATTAATAAGCACATGAAAAAGTGTTCTACATCTCTTATAATCAGAGAGATGCAAATCAAAACAACTCTGAGGTATCACCTCACACCTAGCAGATTGGCTAACATGACAGCAAAGGAAAGTAATGAATGCTGGAGGGGATGCGGCAAAGTGGGGACACTAATTCATTGCTGGTGGAGTTGTGAATTGATCCAACCATTCTGGAGGGCAATTTGGAACTATGCCCAAAGGGAGCTAAAAGACTGTCTGCCCTTTGATCCAGCCATAGCACTGCTGGGTTTGTACCCCAAAGAGATAATGGAGAAAAAGACTTGTACAAGAATATTCATAGCTGTACTCTTTGTGGTGGCCAAAAACTGGAAAATGAAGGGATGCCCATCAATTGGGGAATGGCTGAACAAACTGTGGTATATGCTGGTGATGGAATACTATTGTGCTAAAAGGAATAATAAAGTGGAGAAGTTCCATGGAGACTGGAACAACCTCCAGGAAGTGATGAGGAGCAGAACCAGGAGAACATTGTACACAGAGACTGATACACTGTGGTACAATCGAAGGTGATGGACTTCCCCATTAGTGTCAATGCAATGTCCCTGAACAATCTGCAGGGATCTAGGAGAAAAAACACTATCCACAAGCAGAGGACAAACTGTGGGAGTAAAAACACCGATGAAAACTAACTGCTTGACTACAGGGGTGGAGGGGATACGACTGAGGAGAGGCTATAAATGAACACTCTAAGGCAAATACCAACAACAGGGAAATGGGTTCAAATCAAGAACACACGTGATACCCAGTGGAATCCTACGTCTGCTATGGGGGTTTGGGGGGAGGAAAAGGAAATGATCTTTGTCTCCAGTGAATAATGTTTTGAAATTACCAAATAATATATTGTTCAAATCTGATAAAAAAATATATATATTTATATATGCTTGTACTTATATGTGTACCTGTTGTCCCACCGCCTAGGTGGTAAGTGCCTTTTTTATGGCAGGAAATTTTTTTTTTCCATTTTAAACTTTGTCTAGCATAGAACTAGAGTAGCAAGGTTGTCCAAGGGAAAGCATCAGAATGACTCATTTTCCTGGGTTCAAATCTATCTATGTTCCTGGGCAAGTGATTTAACCTTGTTTACCTCAGTTTCCTCTCCTGTAAAATGAGATGGAGAAGGAAATGGCAAGCTACTTCAAAAACTTTGCCAAGAAACTCCAAGAGTGGTGATAAAGTATCAGACATGATTGAAAAGTGATTGAATGACTAATTAGGGGATACAGTGGATAGAGAGTTGGGCTTGGAGTCAGGAAGAGCCATCTTCCTGAGTTCAAATCTATCCTCAGACACTTACTAGCTATATGACCCTGAGAAAGTTACTTAAGGTTTTTTTTTTTTTAACCCTTAACCAATACTGTGTATTGGTTCCAAGATAGAAAAGTGGTAAGGGCTAGGCAGTGGGGGTTATGTGACTTGCCCAGGGTCACACAGCTGGGAAGTCTGAGGCCAGATTTGAACCTAGGACCTCCCGTGTCTAGGCCTGGCTCTCAATCCACTGAGCTACCCAGCTGCCCCCTCATTTAACCTTTTATGCCTCAGTTTCCTTGTCTATAAAATGAGATGGAGAAGGAAATGGCAAATCAATCCCAGTATCTCTGCCAAGGAAATATCAAATGATATCATGAAGAGTCAGAATCCACTTTAACAACTGAAAAACAATCTAGCACAGAGTCTATATTATAATAGTTCTATTAATAAATTACCAATTAATGAATTTTTAATCATTGATTGTATGATCTTGTGAGATTCTGGGTACTCCAATGAACTATGAGGGCACTGGACTAGATGGTATCCAAGATTCTTTCTAGTATTAAATCCTATATCCTAGGAAAGTATGTGACTTGCCCAAGATCATCCAGTTGATTGGACAGAGAAACTTGGCTCTCCTGACATTCAGATCAGTGTTCTCTCTGTGACATATGTTCTTTCATTATATATCATTTAACTTTATATGATTTATGGTACTTGAAATTTTGTTGAATATAATAATCTTAGAGTCAGTCTTATTTCAAAAGTAAAAATAATAATACAATTAGAAGCATCACGCCAGTGGTTAGAGACTTGTCATGGAGCTTGGAATATCTGGCTTCAAGTGTTAGCTTTGTCTATAGGGTCCTAAGAAGGTTATTTAAAATATCACACATAAGAACCTAGTGCTGTTAACTGAAGAGAAGGTGCTCACTTGGATTAAGAGGAGTTTACTCCCCTGGAAATTTCTTATTCCTCACATATCTCCTTCCTTTCCTAAAAAAAATCCTCTGGGAGAAAGATTGCATTTTTCAGTAGAGGAGTAGAAGTTCTATTTTGTTTTCCTGATGTGAATGTTACAATTATTATAATTTTCATTCATTTGGCAATAAAATAGCCAAGTATAGAACGGTATGATTTTATTTCTGTCCATGAATTAAGAGAGTTAACCCTGCTTTGCAAAAGAGTAATCTATTTAGCTTTTTTTTTTTTTGGTCAACCAGTCTAGAAATGCATGTGGTCCTCTAAGAAATAGCATTTAACAGCCCATTACACCATGTTAAACAGAATCCTGTCTTTTGTAACAATTTCTCCTGACATGTGATGCTCTTGGAATACTTTGCAAAGATGATTAAACCTTACCGAACTTATAGGATGGCAAGACAGTAAGAGCCCAATATAATTGATGAACAGAATAATCTCACGGTGTATTGCAATCCAGCTCACATCCTGTCGATCCCAGCTTGCAATTAAACTGCCATATTTCCTCATTAAAAGAGATTTTCCCGTAAGTGATCCAAGCAAATTTACAGAAAATCAAATTAGGAAGGCAGAGAGTTTTTCAACTAATTTGTCTGAGCATAAAGAACAACCCAGGAGAAGAATATTTAAGGATGGTTTCTTAAGGTAGAGTCCTTTTGTTTACAGACAAATGCAAGTGAATTTGGATGACTGCCAAGGAGAAACATTGCATCCAAATTGAAGAAAGAAAAAAAAAGAAAAGAAGAAGAAAATGTAATTAAAGTACAGGTAACTGATTTGCTCATTTCAGCTTTAATACTTAGCAGAATCTTCAAGATGCATGATCTCTCCCTTCTGGGAACCCTTCTGGTTTTTCACCTGCTTTTTGCTGGCTCAGTTTCCTTATTGGTGAAATAAAGTACTGCAGGTAAAATCTGTGCTAGTTGATTTCTCAAGTTCCTTCCAGCCAAAAAGTCTTGGATTGCAGATCCATAAATGTATAGTTTTCCAAATGAGAACGTGATACATTCAAGGACAGGAAAATCATCTTAAGCTGTCTTTTGCCATATCAGGCATCATGGGCTCCTCTCACTAGCAACATTTACCAAAATCCTGGGCTAACACAGGGACACATCCAGCACTTGTGAAAGCACACTGTTAAATGTATTGGGTCTATCCTATTCCCTATTCAAGTGACTTTAATTAATGAATAACACTGACATTTACATATTGCTTTAATGTTTATAGACCCCTGGACCTAGAGATCTCATCCCGTAGGAATCTCAAAAATAATTTAAAGAGTTATTGATTACCATTTTACATGTGAGTAAGTGCCAAGTGACTTATCTAAGGAAGTATATTTAACTAAAGAAATGCTAGAGGTAGAATTTGAAACTAGGTCTTTTCCTGGCCCCAAATATAACATTCTAGTCTCTAAATAAAACTTCCTGAGTGAATTATAAAACCAAACAAATATCATGTTATTGGCTTATTAACATATAATAATAATTATAAATGCACATGCATATATATGTCTATAATAGCATATGTCAGGATGGCAAAATCCTGAAGATGATCTTATTTACTGTAGACAGTTTGCTTCTTACATCAAGCCTTGATCATTGCAGAACCTCCAGGAAGAGATCTAGCTATAATTATTCATATAAATTTAGCCTTACTGCCAGTGGTAAGAGGTCAGAAAGACCTAAATTCAAGTCTAGCCTCAAATACCTACTAACTAGGTGACTCTGGACAAGTCATTTAACTTCAATCTATCTCAATTTCTTCAACTTTGAAATGGGCATAATAAGTCGCATTCACCCTACCAAGGTTGTTAGGAGAATCAGTTGAAAAAATATTTGTAAATGCTTTGCATAGTACCTGGTACTTAGGAGGTGTTTATTAAATGCTTCCTTCCTTCTGTCTCTAAAGAAAAGACCAACTAAATGAAAAATGATTATTGCCAAAATTTCCCCATGCATTTAGATAATTTATAAAACTTATCTATCAGAACTTTATCTTACAAAGGGTACTAATGAGTTGGCGCTAAGGTTATAAAGAGGGAGGGGAAAGAAGAGAGTGCTGACTTGCCATCAGAAAAGACTGCAACTCTTTTAACAATCCCAGGCTTTCCAAAGGAGAAGTAAAAAGATCTATTGTTTTAATACCAATATTATTAAACAATTAAACATTAAACAATAGTTAAAATGAGAGAAAATTATATTCCAAAGGTTAAAAAAGATGTTAAGCCAAAAGGGAAATAGAGAGGCAAATGGTAGGTGCAAACAAGCAGCAAAGTTTATCCAAAGAGGAAAGCTGAGGAACAAGAGTAAAATGTGTTGATATATCTTCCTGGAAGTGAAATCATGACAAGTCACATTATGATAACAAGGGATGAGACATCTTCAGTAAGAAGAGCCCACTTATATCTTCTCAGTGTCAGGGGAATCAAAGAAGCCTTGAAACACATTGGTTTTTCCAGTGTTGCAAAACTTATGGGAGGCAATGAATAAGAATCTCATCTGATGTTCAGGGATAGATGAATAGTAATTTGAATGGTTGGAACTTCTGAATCAAAGAGACTGCGGATTTATATGTATTTTAGCTCACACACACACACACACACACACACACACACACACATATATATATGTGTTAGTACTCAAACTCAAATGGAATTGTGATCTCATGTTCATGGCTTCCATCAAGGTTCATCAAAATATTACCTCTTTAAAGAGGTGTTCCTTAATCCTCTCAGCTGTTAATGCCAAAACAATTTCCAAACACTGTGAATTTATAATGTATGCATATAAATATATGTATTTTCATTGTATACTTTTGATCCTGTTACCCTAGTGTCTACCACCCTCTCTGGCACTCAACAAGTTGGTCAGTCAGCAAAGATTTATTCAGCATCTACTTTATGCTATGCACTTTATTTGTTGAATAGATTCATATAGGTTGGCAATGTAATTTATATTCAGTATCTCATTTGATATTCACAACAACCCTTTGATGTAAAAAATACCCCATTTTTACATATGAGGAAGCTGAGGTTGTGAGAGATTTTAATTGACTTGTCCAAGGTCATAATGCCTAGGAGGTATTTAAAGTGTGGTATTCCTGGACCCATGACCAATTCTCTCTTTTCTAGACCATGGGTAATTCTTAGACCTTAGCAGCAGATGATACATATCTATAATTTTGTCTTTGATATGAATGCAGTACAGTTCATTTCCCTCCTCCTGTAGCCACACTGAATGCTAATTATCAGCAATGGATCACTGCCAGATTAATGAGGCTTTGGCCTGATGTTTAAATTTAATCTGGATTGCTTTCTTTTCCCATGGGAGTATCTTTGATAACAAAATAATTTTACTGAAGTGAAAATAGTACCCGAAGCTGGGAAAATATTTTCATGACTGTCATTATTTTAGTCATGTCATCTTTTAAACCAAATTAAATATTTTTACTTTTATTTTCAGCTCCAAAGTGTCTCCCTCCATCTATCCCACCTACTCACTGAGAAAGCAAGAAATATTATAACCATTAAAAATATGAACATATGCAAATATATGTCTGCATTATCCATAATCCCCTCCAAAATCCAGAAACCCAAAGAAAGCTAAAATATGCTTCAGTCTGTACTTTGAGTACATTAGTTGTCTCTCTGGAGGTGGATAAAATTTTACATCAGGACTCCTTTAGAGTTGTGGTGGATAATTGCATTGATCAGAATTATTGTCTATCTGTTGCTATATAGATTGGTCTTCTGATTCTACTCACTTCACTTTGTATCAGTTAATATAAGTTGAAGAATGGAATTAAATTTTTTAAATGGTGAATTAATTTTAATTTTAATATGCTCTAAGTTTAGGAAAATCAGAAAAAAAATAATGGCAATGCAAAAAAATCAAGAAATGTATTAAAGATCACTCAAATGGAAAATGGGATCCAAAAACTCATTGAAGAAAATTATTATTAAGAATTAGAATTGGATAAGGGTAAGCTAATACTTTCCTAAGACACCATAAATAATGAAGCAAAATCAAAAGAATGAAATAAAAGAATAGAATATGAAACATTTTATCACAAAAACTACTGACCTATAAAAGAGATCAAGGAAAGACAATATATAAATAGTTGGCCTCCTGGAAGAGTATGTTAAAGGAAAAAAAAAGTTTAGATGCTATATACTAAGAAATCATCAACATAACTTCCCTGAAAGTATAGAATGATAAAATAAATTAAAATTGAAAATCTGCTGATCACTACCTCATAGACCCAAAGATGAAAATGCAGAAGAACATTATTGCTAAGTTCTATTGCTCTCAGATTATGAAAAAAATACTCTAAGCATCAAGAAAAAAAAATACTTTGAGCTACAGTCAGAATAGTATAAGTTTTGGAAGTCATAACATTAAAAGTATGAAGGACATGGAACACAGAATTTTATAGAGTAAAAGAACTGGAATTACAACAAGAATGACATATCCAAAAAAGACAAGCATAATATGAGGTTAAAATGGGTATTTAATGAATTAGAAGTGTTTCAACTATTCTTGGGAAGATGCCAGAACTCAGCAAAAAAATTGATCTATAAGAAACCCACAGAGGTAATTAAAGATAAATCATAAACAACCTAAAAGATCAAATTGTTTGATTCCTATTTGGGAAAATGTCATCTATGGCCCCTGGGAATGGCATCATTGTGAAGGGGTCTGTATGAATAGAAGACTCAAGCCCAAAATGGATGTAAGGGAATGAGGCGAATGAAAGTGGAATAGACCAGGAGGCAGTCGAGTGGAATGCCTATCTCATACAAAATAGGAATGATTGGGGGAACTGCCAAGTAGAAGAGAAGGAGGAGGTGATGATAGTACTAGAACCCTACTCTTATCAGATCTTGGATAAAGAAAACACATTCATAATTAGAAGGGTAAAATTTTTTTCTTACTGTATAGAGAAACAGGAAGGATGGATATGGAATAAGGTAGGTGTAGAGGGTCTCCCTGGGTGACTGAGGAAATGAGAAAAGGTAGGGTGGGTTAAAAGAAAGGAAGGTAAGGGGATAAAAAAAGGGAGGGAAGGGCTAGAAACCTAGAGGGAAGTACATATTAATAAGTAAGGGGGTAAGGTGACACGATGAAGGCAGCACTTTTGGGACAAGCTAAGGGAAAGATTTTTAGAATGAAACTTGTATCAAGAAGTAGGAGAAAAAAAAGAAGTAGGAGGGCAGAGTTGGGGGGATGAGGAAGGGATTTTTTAAAAGGTAGATCAAATAAGACTTAAAAGGGGGAAGGGACAAGGGAGGGACTTTTGCAAGGGTGGAAAAATTAGGAACTAAGAAGGCATTGGGAGAGAGGATAAAGGAGGATAATAATAATTGAATAAATAAATAAAACACTGTGATTCCCCCCCCTTTAAAAATGAAAAAATAATAAATTTCCAATGATGAATAAATAAATAAAATATCCCAAAAGACACCTTTCAGTCTCAGTCCCAAGTTTCACAGAGAATCCTATGGAAATGTCATTCTTTGAATGACAGGGGATTCATGAATATACAGAAAAGAAGCTTTATTTCTCAGAGTTCTTTCTGAACAGTGAAAAATTGGTTAGCTATAATATAGAGAGCACTGTCAGTGGTATACTGAAGTCAGCTCAATTTGGCATACAAGAGCTGGTTGTTAAATTTTCAGGATATTATACCCAGAGATGGATACATTGTGGCACAATCTATTGCAATGGATTTCTCTACTAGCAGCAATGCAATGATCCAAAACATTTCTGAGGGTCTTTTGAGAAAGAACATTATCCACATCCAGAGAAAGAACTATGGGAGCAGAAACAGAAGAAAAACAACAGCTTGATCACATAGGTTAATGGGGATATGATTGAGGTTATAGACTCTAAATGATCACCCTGGTGCAAATATTAATAATATAGAAATAGGTCTTGATCAACAACACATGTAAAACCCATGGAATTGCTCTTTGGCTATGGGAGAGGGGTGGGAGGAGAGGAGGGAAAGAACATGAATGAGGTAACCATGGAAAAATATTCTAAATAAAATTAAAAAAAGAAAACATCAAGATAAGCATTTAATAAGCCTCAGAAACTGGCAAATAATATAAATTATGGTTTGAATAATTATTTTCTTAATCATCGTTCTAAAGGTAATAAAGTAATGAAGAAAATGTTAATAATGGAGATTAAATTTAACAGTATGTCACACACATACACACACATATTTATATATGTATATATATATATATATATTTTTTTTTTCAGAAGGCAAGTTATTAAATCTTTACCAGAAAACCCTTGGTAAGGTTGACAAAGTACTTTTTCAAAAATCATTTCAAAGATTCTGATAATAATCCTGTGAGATATTTAATCTCAGTTTTAGAGATGAGAGAACTGTGTCTGAGAAAGTTTAAATAATTTGGACAGGATTATACCGCTAAGTATCTGAGATAGCATTAGAAACTCAGGTCTTCCTAAATACAAATCAAGAATAAATGATTCTTAGATTTCTCCCTCCTACAAGATGGCAAGCCTCTCTGCCTGAGTCTTCACCCATGTCTTGTTCTTTCCATACTCAAACCTGTAGGATTTACATTATAATGAAGTAAGATCAAAGAAGAAAGGATAAAAGTAACAGATAGAAGAAAGTTGCTTAAACCATTCTGTAAGTCATCACATTATCCTCATTGATCCTGATAAAATCACATTCTAAAGCTAGGACCCTTGGTTCTATATAAAGTGATGCTAATTACACCCCATCATGGTGCTCTAGTTTCTCATAATCAAGGAGAACTATGCAATTCAGGAAAAAATGGCATCTCTAAAAGTCCTTGGTAATGGCAGACAAAGAACTTTCAAAGTCATCTAACTGTGACACCAGAGAAAGGCATTTCAGGAATTTTATAATCCATTTTTTGTTTTTTGTTTTTCGTTTGTTTTCCTCTTGCTAAGAACTCTGAAATCTCTTTCTCTGGTAGTCATGATAATATCCCAGCTTCATCATTCTGATTCTATCCCTTTGACTAATTTTATATAATCAGATGCTTCAATATTATCAATTACTCTAATCTATACCACTTTGTGTTTTTGTTGTTTATCCAAAGAAAAGCTGGTCTTTGAACCAAAGAGACTTTAATTAAATCTCTACTCCTGAGGTACCATGACTATACATGCACCTGAGCTCTTCAGCTAACAATTCCAAAACCCTCACCGGACAGGAAATCACTAAGACAGTAAGTTATAAAGCAATTACATATTGCCTTCCTGGAAGGAAATTCCTTACCTTGGATTCCCTCCTCTGATGAAATCAAAGGTCCAATTCAAAGAAAATATCAGGTCAAAAAAGTTTCTAGCTGCCATGTTGTTTTCATTCTCATCATTCTCTTATTATATGTCAATATACTTTGGGAATTCATAGTTTCATTGATTCACATTAAAAAAGCTTCCATAACTTAGTAGAGGGCCTTGCAGAGTTGCTATGACTGAAATATGCATCACCTTATGGCCAGTAAAGTTATTTATACTCTGAACGGACCTAAGCTGATCCCTGAGTCATAGACTTAGGAATCATCCATGGATTCATAATTGATACTTTTCCAACAGGGTAGGCACACAATTTAGAATTTGCTGGCTTTACTCTCCAGCTCCCAGAATCATGTCACAGTGACCAGTTTGAGTTGAATTGCCCCAAACTCTTAATTTAATTATTTCCAATTTATCCTGTACAAAGATTGCTTATACATTGTTGCTTATGTATTGGCTCTCCTTTTGGCACCTAGGGAGTAGGAACCTTTTGTTGCTTTTCTTTGCATTTCTAGTTTCTTAGCATAGTACCTGCCACTTAGTCAATGCTTGAGAAATGTTTATTAACTGACTGACAGATGGACTGCAATCCAATCAAAATAATCTCCCTACTCTTCTGCCCATACAATGCTCCATCTCCCATATCTATTCTTTTGGACTGCCTGTCCTTCATTCCTGAAACATACTCTTTCCTCCTCTCTATCTCATTGAATCTCACTCTTCATTCAAAACAACACTCACTAAATGTTTGTTGATAGAATGTTTGAACCCAGGACCTAATTCTAGGTTCTAGAATCTAAATTAATAATTCTATATAAAAATTACAATTGTAAATATTCTGTTCATTCAGTAATCATTTATTAAATGGGTATATGAGCCTCTGTGTTAGACTCTGAGAATAAATATATTTATATGTGTATATATATGTATATATATAATATGTATTTATATATCCCAGTTCTTTTTAAGTGTCCATTCTATTGAGGTGACAAAACACTTATTTAGATAAATTGAATCAAAATATAGGTGAGCTAATTCTTGGTTACTAACTAACAGGAGATCCTAGAAGGCTTTTTGAAATAGGAGATACAACTTGAACAATGAAACAAAGGAAATAGAAGGTACTAACTAATAAATCATGGAAGACTTAGAGGAGATACCACTTGAACAATGAAACAAAGGAAATAAAAGATACTAACTAACAGGAGTCCTGGAAGGCTTTTTGAAAGAGAGATACAACTTGAACAATGAAAAAAGGAAAGAGAAGGTACTAACTAATAGGAAATCATGGAAGGCTTTTTGAAATAGGAGATACAACTTGAACAATGGAAGAAGACAGCTTCTAAAAGGTAAAGATGAATAGGGATTCTATTATAGGCATGGAAAATGGCTTGTGCTAAAACTTGGGGGAAAGAGAAGGCACTTTTAATGGAAGGAATCAGACAGGTCAGTTTGTTTGGAAAACAATGCATAGTATAAAATTAATCACATTAAAGTAGCTATAAATAATTTAGTATTGAAAGTATCACTAGATAAAGACTGCAACTACTCCCCATGCCTCTCTGTCAGATTCTATCAGCTTTCCAAAGGTCATCATTGAGGTTGCCAGGAAATCACATAGATGTAGTAAAAATTAATTCTTAAGTCATTTAGTTAGAAGGAAAACTTGTAGCAACTCTAGCCTTTAGATCAAGGATTTATAATTTTTATTTTTTGGTCATAAATGCCTTTTATTGTCTGGTGAAACCTATAGGTCCTTATCAGAATGTTACATTCATTAAAAAAAATCATGGTTTGAAGGAAAGGGAAAAGGAGAAAAATGTTATCTTCTTCTTTTACTCAAACTCTCTTCTATAAGGACTACATTTATATCAATCTATGTATACTAACAGGTGGGGAAAATGTAATGTGTAAATAGGGGGAAAAGAAAGACCAAATAGAATAATCATTCTCACACAAAGATTCACATAGGAAGGGGAGGGGAAGAAAACTCCTATAAGCAGGAGAGAAAGAGAGTTTTTACTTAAACTTTACTCTCAGTGAAATCAACTCTGAGAGGGAAAAACATGCAGATCCATTGGGATCTTGAATTCTATCTTACCCAACAAGGGTAGGGTGAAGGGAAAACCAAGGGGGGAGGGGAGAGGGAAAACAAAAGGGGAGGGAAAGAGAGGGGGGAGGGAGAGGGAACAAAAGGAGAGGGACTAAAAAAGGAAACATATCAAGGGAGGGGATAAGGGGGACTGATTCAAAGTAAATCACTGGACTAAAAGGTAGAGCCGAAGGAAAAAAGGTTAGAATTAGGGAAGGATATCAAAATGCCAGGGAGTCCACAAATGACAATCATAACTTTGAATGTGAATGGAATGAACTCACCCATAAAATGTAGACGAATAGCAGAATGGATTAGAATCCAAAACCCTACCATATGTTGTCTTCAAGAAACACACATGAGGCGGGTAGACACCTACAAGGTCAGAATTAAAGGATGGAGTAAGACCTTCTGGGCCTCAACTGACAGAAAGAAGGCAGGAGTGATAATCATGATATCTGATGAAGCCAAAGCAAAAATAGACCTGATCAAAAGGGATTGGGAAGGTAATTATATTTTGTTAAAAGGGACTTTAGATAATGAGGAAATATCACTAGTCAACATGTATGCACCAAATAATATAGCACCCAAATTTCTAATGGAGAAACTAGGAGAATTGAAGGAAGAAATAGACAGTAAAACCATATTAGTGGGAGACTTAAACCAACCATTATCAAATTTAGATAAATCAAACCAAAAAATAAATAAGAAAGAGGTGAAACAAGTGAATGAAATCTTAGAAAAATTAGAATTAATAGACATATGGAGAAAAATAAATAGGGATAAAAAGGAATACACCTTCTTCTCAGCACCACATGGCACATTCACAAAAATTGACCATACATTAGGTCACAGAAACATAGCACACAAATGCAGAAAATCAGAAATAATAAATGCAGCCTTATCAGATCACAAGGCAATAAAAATAATGATCAGTAAAGGTACATGGAAAACCAAATCAAAAACTAATTGGAAATTAAACAATATGATACTCCAAAATCATTTAGTTAGAGAAGAAATCATAGAAACAATTAATAATTTTATCGAGGAAAATGACAATGGCGAGATATCCTTTCAAACCTTTTGGGATGCAGCCAAAGCGGTAATCAGAGGTAAATTCATATCCCTGAGTGCATATATCAACAAATTAGGGAGAGCAGAGATCAATCAATTGGAAATGCAAATAAAAAAACTCGAAAGCGATCAAATTAAAAACCCCCAGCAGAAAACCAAACTAGAAATTCTAAAAATTAAGGGAGAAATTAATAAAATCGAAAGTGATAGAACTATTTATTTAATAAATAAGAAAAGAAGCTGGTACTTTGAAAAAACAAACAAAATAGACAAAGTACTGGTCAATCTAATTAAAAAAAGGAAGGAAGAAAAGCAAATTAATAGCATCAAAGATGAAAAGGGGGACAGCACCTCCGATGAAGAGGAAATTAAGGCAATCATTAGAAATTACTTTGCCCAATTATATGGCAATAAATACACCAATTTAGGGGATATGGATAAATATATACAAAAATACAAACTGCCTAGACTAACAGAAGAGGAAATAGAATTCTTAAAAAATCCCATATCAGAAAATGAAATCCAACAAGCCATCAAAGAACTTCCTAAGAAAAAATCCCCAGGGCCTGATGGATTCACCAGTGAATTCTATCAAACATTCAGAGAAAAGTTAATCCCAATACTATACAAACTATTTGACATAATAAGCAAAGAGGGAGTTCTACCAAACTCCTTTTACGACACAAACATGGTACTGATTCCAAAACCAGGCGGATCAAAAACAGAGAAAGAAAACTATAGACCAATCTCCCTAATGAATATAGATGCAAAAATCTTAAATAGGATACTAGCAAAAAGACTCCAGCAAGTGATCAGAAGGGTCATCCACTATGATCAAGTAGGATTTATATCAGGGATGCAGGGCTGGTTCAATATTAGGAAATGCATCCACATAATTGACCACATCAACAAACAAACCAACAAGAATCACATGATTATCTCAATAGACACAGAAAAAGCCTTTGATAAAATACAACACCCATTCCTATTAAAAACACTAGAAAGCATAGGAATAGAAGGGTCGTTCCTAAAAATAATAAACAGTATATATCTAAAACCATCAGCTAATATCATCTGCAATGGGGATAAACTAGATGCATTCCCAATAAGATCAGGAGTGAAACAAGGATGCCCATTATCACCTCTACTATTTGACATTGTACTAGAAACACTAGCAGTAGCAATTAGAGAAGAAAAAGAAATTGAAGGCATCAAAATAGGCAAGGAGGAGACCAAGTTATCACTTTTTGCAGATGACATGATGGTCTACTTAAAGAATCCTAGAGATTCAACCAAAAAGCTAATTGAAATAATCAACAACTTTAGCATAGTTGCAGGATACAAAATAAACCCACATTAAGTCATCAGCTTTTCTATATATCTCCAACACAGCTCAGCAGCAAAAACTAGAAAGAGAAATGCCATTCAAAATCACCTTAGACAAAATAAAATACCTAGGAATCTATCTCCCGAGACAAACACAGGAACTATATGAACACAACTACAAAACACTCTCCACACAACTAAAACTAGACTTGAGCAATTGGAAAAACATTAACTGCTCATGGATAGGAAGAGCCAATATAATAAAAATGACCATCCTACCCAAACTTATTCATCTATTTAGTGCCATACCCATGGAACTCCCAAAATATTTCTTTACTGATTTAGAAAAAACCATAACAAAATTCATTTCGAATAACAAAAGATCAAGGATATCCAGGGAAATAATGAAAAAAACACATATGATGGGGGCTTTGCAGTCCCAGAACTTAAACTATATTACAAAGCAGTAGTCATCAAAATAATTTGGTACTGGCTAAGAGACAGAAAGGAAGATCAGTGGAATAGACTGGGGGAAAGCGACCTCAGCAAGACAGTATATGATAAACCCAAAGATCCCAGCTTTTGGGACAAAAATCCACTATTCGATAAAAACTGCTGGGAAAATTGGAAGACAGTATGGGAGAGATTAGGAATAGATCAACACCTCACACCCTACACCAAGATAAATTCAAAATGGGTGAATGACTTAAACATAAAGAAGGAAACCATAAGTAAATTGGGTAAACACAGAATAGTATACATGTCAGACCTTTGGGAGGGGAAAGGCTTTAAAACCAAGCAAGACATAGAAAAAATCACAAAATATAAAATAAATAATTTTGACTACATCAAATTAAAAAGCTTTTGTACAAACAAAACCAATGTAACTAAAATCAGAAGGGAAACAACAAACTGGGAAAAAATCTTCATAGAAACCTCTGACAAAGGTTTAATTACTCAAATTTATAAAGAGCTAACTCAATTGTACAAAAAATCAAGTCATTCTCCAATTGATAAATGGGCAAGGGACATGGATAGGCAGTTCTCAGATAAAGAAATCAAAACTATTAATAAGCACATGAAGAAGTGTTCTAAATCTCTTATAATCAGAGAGATGCAAATCAGAACAACTCTGAGGTATCACCTCACACCTAGCAGATTGGCTAACATAACAGCAAAGGAAAGTAATGAATGCTGGAGGGGATGTGGCAAAGTAGGGACATTAATTCATTGCTGGTGGAGCTGTGAACTGATCCAACCATTCTGGAGGGCAATTTGGAACTATGCCCAAAGGGCGACATAAGAATGTCTACCCTTTGATCCAGCCATAGTACTGCTGGGTCTGAACCCCAAAGAGATAATGGACACAAAGACTTGTACAAAAATATTCATAGCTGCGCTCTTTGTGGTGGCCCCAAACTGGAAAACGAGGGGATGCCCATCAATTGGGGAATGGCTGAACAAACTGTGGTATATGTTGGTGATGGAATACTATTGTGCTAAAAGGAATAATAAAGTGGAGGAATTCCATGGAGACTGGAACAACCTCCAGGAAGTGATGCAGAGTGAGAGGAGCAGAACCAGGAGAACATTGTACACAGAGACTAATACACTGTGGTATAATGGAACGTAATAGACTTCTCCATTGGTGGTGGTGTAATGGCCCGGAACAATCTGCAGGGATCTAGGAGAAAAAACACTATGCATAAGCAAAGGATAAACTATGGGAGTGGAAACACCGAGGAAAAGCAACTGCCTGACTACAGAGGTTGAGGGGACATGACAGAGGATAGACTCTAAACGAACACTCTAATGCAAATATTGACAACATAGAAATGGATTCGAATCAAGAACACATGTGATACCCAGTGGAATCACTTGTCGGCTATGGGGGGTGGGGGGGGAAGAAAATGATCTTTGTCTTTAATGAATAATGCTTGGAAATGATCAAATAAAATATTATTTAAAAAAAGAGAAAAAAATCATGGGATTATAAAGAAATCAATTCTATTCAAATAGCTATCAAATAATAACAAAAAGGATAAGGACTCCCAAGTAGTCACATATACTACAGTCATCATTGTAGAATGAGATCCAGAGGGGGAAAAAAGAGAGAGAGGGAAGATTACTCATTGAAATGTCTATTTATTCTACAGAGTATGAAATGCAGCTATTCCATTAGACACTGTTAATTGTTTAAAAAGGAAAGTCAATAATGAGAGAGAGAGAAACAAATAGTACCGGGAGGGAAGACAATAGTATGCCTAGACTTAGTTATAAGTCATGAAAAGAGAACGGTAAAAAGCTGTTTTCTGTTCACTTTTCAGGACTGTTCCTCATTTAGGAGCCTAATTTCTACTTCACTTAAAAAAAAAAAAAACAACTTGGCCCTCATTTTTATGTAAATGAACTTGTACCATCTGTTCTGTTTACTCTTCTACAAATAAGCAGTTTTACTATCTCACAAAATGTACTATTGGATAAAATTAATCTGGTCAGATGTTGAGGGCAGTCAATAATCACCTCAAGTCTGTTTCAGGCTTGTTTTAATGGGTAGTTACATTTTCTAATTGAAATTTAAAGAAACATCTCTAGACAAAAGGGCTCATAGTAACCTTTACATTGAGAGAATTTAAAAAAATTGCATTAAATGACTATTAGCTAGTTTCCTAGCCTATGGGTTAGAGGTAAAAGGTTTTTTAATGAATAGGGAGAAACCTTTTGAGTTGTATGCTAGGATCACAGAAAGAATAGTGAAAAGTATCTCTACTTTGTTGAGGACTGGCAGTTGGAACATCTCTCTCCTTGGCAGCTCCAGAGAGCAAACAATTTTGCCCTGTGGAGCTGGAAGGGAAGAACTGAGATCATTCTCCATTTCTACAACCAGCTAGTTCTCCAGGATGCTCCTGGGATGCATAATCAAGTGGGTAATGTTACACTATACAGTGAAAATTAACCAAGAAACGAGAGCAAAGAGAGAAGTACCAACAAAATGAATTTTTCTAAAACACCCTAAAAGATTAGAATAAGTTGGCTGAGTTTCCTAGGAAAAATAAACAAGGCCTTGGAAAGAAAATTTAATAGCTAATTGGCATTTTGTGAGGAAAGATGGAAAATTCAACTTCATACTACAAATCTTTACTAGTCCCATCCCATATGTAATGCCCTAGGACCACAAAGGCAAAGTTGTCCCTAATTTAGGGCTCTGGGATCACATATTAAAGCTGGAAGGGGAACCTAGAAGCAATGTAGAATACTGGAAAGAATCCTGAGTCTGGAGGAAAAGCTTGTGGAGGCATATCACATCTCTGGTTCTACCTGTGACTTTGGGCTGCTCATTCACCCCTCCTGATCTTAGTTTCCTCTCCTAGAATGCTAAATGGTCTCTGAAGTCATTCCCCAGTCCCCTACTTGTAACTCTGACTCATCTTAGATGATCTACTTATTATGTAGATGAAGGAAAAGAAAGCCAGGGAAGTTGGTTTAAGAACACCCTAGATTGAAATAGTATTGAGAAACAGTAAAAACAACAATACTACTAAACATTTATGTAGCACTTATTATTTGCCAGGCGTTGGCTAAGTTCTTTGCAAATATCAAAGTTAAACAGAAAAAATAGAGTATTTTTCAAAGGCATAGTTAACATCCAGTTATCACAAAATGTGATTCATGATGAATTGGAGTAATATCAAAAATATGTGAACTCAAAGATGAATTGTGTCTAACATTTAATTGACATATCTCTAAAAAATTGTCATAAAGCATAAAGTTTGTTGTGTAAGTCAATATATTTAATAAATTTACTTAGTCTCACTTAACTTGCATGCTACAATACACACATGAAATAAATACAAACTTAACAAGTGTGAATTATTAAATTCCTCAAAAAATAGATCATAAAACAAAACTTGATAATTTCTTGCATATCATAAATCCATTTAAAACAACTTATGCAAAATTGGAATGAGGGATAGAGCAAAATATAGTATGCTTTGTTGTCTCTGGATCATTCCTCAGTCTTACCTAACTTTTCATGACCCCATTTGGAATTTTCTTGGCAAAGAGACTAGAGTAGTTTGTCATTTCTTTCTCCAGTTCATTGTACAAGAGAGGATACTGAGGCAAACAGGGTTGTGACTTGCACAGACTCACAGGGTTAGTAAGCATCTGAGGCTAGATTTGAACTCAGGAAGATGAGTCTTTGTTTTTTTGTTTGTTTGTTTGTTTGTTTGTTTTTTAGGACAGGTGCTCTATTCATTGATTCATTTGGCTGTCCCTAAACTTTTAAAAAGCAGGAACTGTAGGGCATGGTCATGTAATTGGAACTAGTAGAACCCAATTGGGGGGTCTTCATTAAATCCAGCACCAATATAGTGAGAATCTAGAAGTCAGGTATACACCACCTTGGTGAAGAAGCCAAAAGAGGGATAAATTAGTTTAAATCAGACAGAGCAGCTCAGAGATTTTATGCTGATGAGCAGTGGCATTAGGCTCATGAATTTACTCACTTCTAACTTTGGCAAAAGAGAAAACTAATTTAATAAAACAACTTTAATTTAATTTTATCTAATTTAAAAATTACAAGAAATAATGATAATCATTATCTCTGATAAAGTAATCATGAAAACTAATTTTAATTTAAAGTGACCATAGAAATTTTTAAAACTTACATTATATTCACTTACACTAAACATTACAGTGCCATAATTGTGATATAAATTATTTATAAATTAGTGCAAAAAGAGATTTAATAAATCTATTCATTATAGATCATAGATAGGATGAGGATTGTACCTAGATATCCCTCTACCAATGTAGATTGGCATCTGAATTACCTATATCACTGAGAGGTTTTCACTTGTCCAAGGCCATATAATCAACAACTAAGTGGCATAGTAAATGGAACACATGACATGTAGGACCCTGGAGAAGTCACTTGACTTCAGTTTTCCTCAGTTTCCTCACTGGTGTAATGGGGATAATAGTTACACTTACTTTCCAGGGATGTGAGGATTGAATGAGATAATGATTATAAAGTGCTTAGCATAGTGCCTGGAGCAGTTGTCTTCACTCTAACTGGTTTCTCCATCCATTAATGAATGCTACTTCTCTTTTTAGAATTAAAAAAATAAGCACAAACAATACTGGTAAAGATGGTAAAGATGAGGAATTTAAAGAATTAAAATAAATAGAACCAGGAGGACACTATTCATAATGCCTACAAAAAATATAAATTAAAAGGTCAGTAAAAATCAGCTGACTTCTATCTAATTAAAAATAATTATGATATCTATGAACAGATGGTGAAATATACTTACCCTGTCATAGCAGAGAGGGAAGAGACTATTAGGTCAGAATATTATATACGTTGTTAGACATATTCACTGAATCGGATATCTTTGTTTAATTGTTTTTCCTTGTCATTGAAAGCTGAAATCACTATTATATGAAAGCTTAAAAGCATTAATAAAGTTATGAAAATAAAATAAAAAAGAATTTATCCTTAAAAAGATTTTTATAGAGTTGTCTTCTAAGGATCCTCTTAACACAGATTCCATGATTCCAAATTTAATCAGGATTTTAATTACATGCTGGGGGAAAAAAGGAAGGAAATCTTGCTGTTACTAAAATTGACAAGTATTCAAAGCATTGTATATACGAAATATAATTTGGATTCCAGTCACCAGAGTCCTAAACTTGGGAGGAGTTAGAAATGCACCAGTACTAACACCTACTATCTATCTTCCATTTTGTTGGGGATAATTCATGCCACTAATCCCTAACATCAGGCTCATTCCTAGTAATTCACCAATTCATGCACATAGCCGGGCTGTCAGTAACACAGATGGATCATAGATAGAAAACTAAACATAATATAAAATTGCAATAGCTTTTTAGCATGACAATACTACCAAGAATTTAATTTGAGAGAAAATGACAATGGAATGAGAACTGGATTTCAGATACATAATTCAAAGTACTTATTCGCAGCATGTAGCTATTTGTAAATACGATTAGAAAGAGATATGCCAAAGCTAATGTGTAGAAAAATTGGATTTATGAAACTTGTTGTATTGTGCAGTGAGGTGGGGTAGAGAGGCCTTAATCACTTAGCTCCTCTTCAATTCTTGGAAATCTGTAAAATTCAGCAAAAAAGGAATAGAATTGAAATATTATGGACACAAAACCAAGCAAAGTCAAACTAAATGTAAATAAGCCAATAGTTACCAAACCACTACCTGACTGACCAATTCACGCTTTTTTAAGTTTTCTCCTTCCTGGGTTTTCATGAAACTACAATCTCATTGTCCTCTTCATACCTGTGTGAAGAACCATTCTTGATTTTCTTTGTAGGTTCATCATTTTTTTCCTGTCCTCATTTGTGGGTATATACAAGAACTCTGTTCTGAGCCTTTCTTTCAACTCTCTCTTGGTTATCTCACCAGCTCCCATGCTTGATTCCACAAAAGGAGTGCTAGAGATGGAAGCAGATGATCTCAGTTCAAATCTTACCTCTATCACTTACTAGTTGTTTACCCTTGGACAAATAATTTCCTTTTCCTGGACTCAATATCCATTATCCATAAAAAGAAGAGCTGTGACTTAATAACTTGTAATACTCATTCTAGTTATTTAACTATGATCCTAGGATTTAATCATCACCTGTATGCAAAAGACTAGAAAAGCCATGCATCTATTCTTCAACTCTCTTCTAAGAAATCTTGAATCTCCAACTGCCTATTTAATATTTCCATGTGATGTTCCCAGAGTCCTATCAAATCTGTGAAGTCCAAAGTAGAATACATTATCTCATCTTTCCCCATAAACCTTCTTCTTCTCCTAACTCCCTCATTGGTCTCAAGGACTGTCAAAACTATTTACATGACCCTTCATTTTCCCTCACCTCCATAGCTAGTGAATTGCTAAGTCCAATTTATTCCATATCTCCATTAATTTTCTTATCTGTGGCTTTTTTCCTGTTCACACTACAACCCTACTTCAGTCCTTCCTTATATTTTTCCTTGGTAACTTTTGCATTAGTTTCTTCATTGGTCTCCTTGATTCCCATCTTTCTCCTATTCATCCATTCTCCACCCAAACTCCCAGATGGATAACCCTAAGTCAGGGATAGATCTGACCAAGTTACTCCTTTCCTCAAGAAACAGCAATGGCGATATACTGTTCATGTCCATTCATTTTAGTCATGTCCCACTCTTCATGACCCCAGTGGATTTCCTTGGCAGAGATGCTGGAGTGGTTTTCCATTTCTTTCTCCACTTCATTTTGCAGATGATGAAACTGAGGCATACTGGGTTAAATAACTCACTCAGGTCACATAGACAGAAATGTCTGAGGTTGTATTTGAACTCAAGTCTTCCTGATTCCAGGCTGGGCACTCTATCCGTTGCATGTACCTAGCTGTCTTTTACCACTAGATCACATGAAAATTCTTTTGGCATTTAAAATCTTTCAAAGTCTGGCTACCTTCCTAGGCTCATTATACACTGTGCCCCCTAATGTACCCTATCATGAGCCAAACTGGCTCACTTGCTCTTCCCAATTCATGACATTCCAACTTTCATTTCTACTTCTTTACATCCAAACCTCATTCCTTGAATATCTTCCCTATTCACTCTAACTTCTGAGAACTCTTTCATTCCCTGCAAAACTCAGTTCAACTTCCACTTCCTTTAAAAGGATATTACACACCCAGTGGAATTGCTCATTGGCTATGGGAGGGGTGGAAGGAGGGGAAGGAATGAACATGAATCATATAAACATGGAAAAATATTCTAATTTAATTAGTTAAATAAACTTTTAAAAAAGAGATTCCAATTTGAGTCTTTTCCTGAAATAAATAAATAGAAAGATATTACAGATGTATAGAGTAGTTAGGACTTCTTTAATCCCACAATCAAATCATTATAAATTTACTTGGTACATGCCCACTCTACTTATCCATGAACATACTGTATCCCCTTACTAAAATGTAAACCTTTTGAGGGTAATGCTGAAGTTATTCTTGTATCTGTACCTCCAATCTCAAATTGTATATAGACTGTAAAGAAATGTTTTCTGTTTGACTGAATGAATAACCCTGCTAGCAGAAGTGTCCTCTTTTATTGTTAACACTCTTTTTGGAACTAAAATCACCCTACTCTTTTGTGTGCCTTGTTTCAAAACAAAGCAAAAACCGAAAAACACTCACTATTTTCCATTAGTTCTCTCTGCAAATCATTTCAAGAAAAGGGCACACAAAAAATGTATTATGCTCTATTAATTTAGTATGTGGTTCTTTTTCTCAGCTGGAAGTTTTCTTTGATGTATGGAAAAATGCTTTTTAACAGGTTCTTTTGTACAAAACCTATTATGCCCCTAATAGGGTTCTACTGACATGTCTCGGGAAAAAAAAGTTGAATGTTTCAAACATAAACATTAAAACATAATTCTAAAATTGGCAATTTTGCAAAGGAGGACTATAACCCACTCCCATTCAAAAGGAGTAATTGTTATTTTAACAAGTGAACTTGAGACCCTGAAATGCAGAGTTGTTACTAGATGTTTTATTCATTTTCCAAATGGCTGTTTTGATGAATTATAGATGCCTTCATTTTCCCCATGCAACACTGTCGAAATCTCTTAGCAGCATCTTTTAGCAGAAGACATATGCACCTATTCACACATCATCAGCTGGCAGGGCCACTCAGCAGCCTAAGGGGAAGACATGGTGATAGCCTGATGTTCCCTGGCCCAACCCAGATGGACTGACTGGAGTCTCAAGGCCTGAGCTTCATACCCTGAAGCAAGAAATACTTAATGTCAAAATGACTACAAGTTGGGCTTGGGGGCTTGATGTATTTAATGTGATTGTCAATGGAATGCTGCTGAATTTCCCCAATACATTTTTCTCAATTCTTTCTTTTTCCCCCATTATATAACCCATTCCCACTAACTGAGAAATCTGAATAAGGGGATGACAATTTCATAATTTGAGACATGTCCTTCTCCAGATTAATGGCATTAGGCTCCGTTCTGTGCTCTTGGAAACTGCTGGACAGAGAAAGCTGATGTTCCTGCCCCTTGCCATTGGTTGATTAAAAAAAGGGAGGACTTCTTTGTCTTTTTGAATAGGATAAATTATTACTGAGAGTCAACAACCCAAATGAGCTTTTACAAGCTAATGATGTGGACTCTCTCCAAGCAATCAGATTGCAACTCATCACTGACTCCTTAGACTATTCAGCTCTTATAAATTCTCTGCATAGTTTAAATTCCCCACCCAACCTGACAGCAGCCTTTAATTCTTTTTTATTATTATATTTTATTTTCCCCCAATTACACGTAAAAAGTTTCCAACATTTTTCAAAAGAATATTATCTTGAATTTTCTCCCTCTTCTTCCTTCTCCCCACCCTCATCCCTGGTGAGATAGTAAGCAATCTCATATAGATTTTACATGTGCAATCCTGTAAAACATTTTCCCATAGTAAGTCTTTTGTGGAAGGAAACTCAAATAGAAAAAAAAATAAAGAAAGGGGAAAAAGTTTTCATTGGTTTATATTCAGGCAGTTCTTTTTTCTCTGGAAGAAGATGCCATATTTTTTTTTATCATAAGTCCTTTGGGAAAGTTTTGGATCATTTTATTGCTGAGAATAGCTGTTATTCACAATTGTTCATTATAAAAAAAATTCCTGTAACTGTGTACAGTGTTCTCTTGGTTCTGCTTATTTCACTGTTGCAATTCATGTCATTTCCATACAGGTTTTTCTGAGCTCCTGTTGTTTGTCATTTCTAACAGCACAATAGTGTTCTGTTACAATCATATACTCAATTACAACAATTCAATTCATGGATACTGTCCCCCCCACTTTCCAAATCTTTGCCCCCCAAAAGAGCTGCTTTAACTATTTTGGTACATATAGATTTATATGAGGAAAAATATCATAATCATGACAGGTTCTTCCTCTTTTTGTATTTTTTCAATCTCTTTGGGATACAAACTTAGTAAAGCCATTGCTTGGTCAAAGGGTATGTACTAGTTTAATAGCCATTAGGACATAGCTCCAAATTGCTCTCCAGAATGACTGAATCATTTTACACCTTCAACAACAATATATTCATATCTCAACTTTCCCCTTCAATTTTTATCAGTTTCCCTTTCTGTTATATTAGCTGATTTAATAGTCTAGGCTGGTAACTCAGTATTGTTTTTATTTGCATTTTTTTAAAATTAGTAATTATTTAAAACATTTTTTCATGACTATACAGACCTTTAATTGCTTTGTTTGAGCACTGCCTGTTCATATCTTTTGACCATTTATCAACAAGGGCATGACATATTGTATATATTCAACTCATTCTCTATGTATTTGGGAAATGAGGTGTTTATTAAAGAGCCTTGTAATTTTTTTCATACCATTATGATTACTGTGTATTGCTTTCTAGTCTATTTACCCCTGTTTAGTTTCTGATCTCCATTTCCCCTTTTTTCTATCAACCTCAACCCCTTTCTCTTATTCCCCTCCTCTCCTACTTTTCTGTAGAGTAAGATAGCTTTCTATACCCAATTAATTGTGTATGATCTTCTATCATTGAGTCAATTCCTATGAGAGTAAGGTTCACCTGCTCTCCTCTCTACTTCTCCCCTCTTTCCCTCCCCTGTGAATGTTCTTTCATTCCTCTTTTATGTGAGACAATTTATCCCATTCTATTTTTCTCTACCACCTCCCAATGCATTCTCATGCTTTAATTTTATCTTTTATATTATCCCATAATATTGAAGCCACTCCCTGGACTACTTCTAATTGCCCTAAGAATGACAAAGTTCTTTGGGTTTACAAGAATCATCTCCTCACATAGGGATGTACAAAATTTAAAGTTATTGAATGTCTTCCAATTCTCTTTACTGTTCACCTGTTTATGCTTTTTTTGAATCTTGTATTTGAGAGTCAAATTTTCTATATTAGCTATGATTTTTTTTTCATCAGGAATGTTTGAAAGTCCTCTACTTCATTGAATATTCATTTTTTCTCCTAAAGGATTATGCTTAAATTTTGCTGAGTAAGTGATTCTTGGTTGAAGTGCCAGCTCTTTTGCCCTATGGAATATCATATTTCAGGTCCTCTGATTATTTAATGCAAATGGTCTAAATCTTGTGTTGTACTGACTATGGCTCTACAAAATTTGAATTTTTTTCTTTTTTGTTGGTTGCAATATTTTCCCTTCCCCAGGGAGTTCTGGAATTAGTCTATAATATTCCTGGAAGTTATCCTTTTGTGATCTCTTTTAGGAGATAATTATTGGATTCTTTCAATTACTATTTTGCCCTGTGGTCCTAGAATATTGTGAAATTGGAATACATTACCCTAAAAACTACAATTCCTAGCAAAACTATGATTCCCAGGATCCCACTCAATTCCTATCTTTACATGCTGATGTAAACAGGAAATAAATTGGGTGGAGTTCCCTGACTAGTCCTCTTTCCTTCCTGACAAAGGTTTTGGTGGAATGGGGATTTTTGAGCAGTTAGAAAACTTAGTCATGTGGTTCTATTTTGGCAGATAATAAACTTTATAAGAATAATACTTGAAGTATTGCACATTAATTTAACTCTTACAATATGAGGGCAGTTTTCCTTGATCATTTCTTGAATGATAATGTCTGAGCTCTTTAACTTGATCATGGCTTTCAGGTAGATAGATGGATTTCAGAATAAATAGATCACCTAGATTTATTTTCCAGGGCTATTTTTTTCCCAAATAGACAGTTTACATTTTCTTCTATTTAATTTTTCATCCTTTTGACTTTCATTGTTTCTTGATATCTCATAGAGTTATTAGATTCCATTTGCCTGATGCCAATTTTTAAGGCATGAATTTCTTGAGTGAGCATTTATAGCTCCTTTTCTATTTGTCCAGTTCTACTTTTTAAAGAATTCTTTTTCTCAATGAATTTGTGTTCTACTTTTTCTATAGGGCCAATTTGGCATTTTAAGGAATTCTTCTCATCAGTGCCTGTTTTTATAACTTTTTAAAATTTGGATAATCCATCTTCTTTTCTCTTCATTGGATTTTTGTCTATTTTACCAATTTACTATCCTATTTTTTAAAGTATTAATTTCCACAGAATTTTTTTTGTGTTTTCCCTTTATCAAGAACTTGACTCTTTTGTCATGATTTTCCTGTATCCCTCTCATATTTTCCCCAATTTTTCTTCAACTTCTTTTATTTGATTTTTAAAATCTCTTCTGAGCTCCTCCATTAATTCTTTTTGGCCTTGAGAGAAATTCATGTTTCTTGGAGGCTCTGAATGTAGCAGAATTGACTTTTTGGCTTCTGAAATTGTCTTTCCTATCATCAAAATCATTTTGTTGGTTTTTTTCTTTTTTGTTGTTGTTTACTTATTTTCCAGTGTTTTTCTTTCTTTTTTTAATTAAAGAAAAACTGTTAAAGTTAGATTCTGTAACTGAAGTGAAGGAAGCACTGTTCCAAGATTCAGGTCCTTTGTGCAGCTTCTTTTAGAGTTGGTTCTGAGTATATCTTCTTTCAATTCTTCCAAGGTGTTATAATGAAAGGAGATGTGGAATTTAATATTCTCCTGGTCTTTGCTCTAGTCTGGGGGTAACTACAAGTATTCTCTTCTGCCTCAGAATTGTGACCAGCATCCCCTGATCCCTTATGGCTGCACATGATGGTTCTCCTCCTCACCCTGTGACTGTGCCTCAGGATTGTAACCTGTTTCTGTGTATGAGCAATGAGATGAGAGTCTTGCACTCAAAGCCATCAAAGGGATCCTTGTCATCGCCTGAGCGGTTGTGCAATCCCTCGTCCCTTACCATATGGTCTCAGAGCTCTAGAAGCCTTTGCTGCTGCTGCTTCAACTGCCCAAGACCTGTTGTCATAGTGGGGCCTGCCATGGTGCATTATGTTCCACTTCCAATGGGTGTACTAGATCCCTCATTCAAGCCTTCTGAGTTAAAAAAAATTACTTCATCTTGTGTTTTCATGGGTTAAACTGCTCCAGAATTTGTTTTGAGGCATATATCATAGATTTTAGAGTGTAATTTGGTAGAGATAAATTGGGTCCGTGTACCTTCTCCTCCATTTTCCATCCTTCTACCTCCAAACCTCCAATGCCCTGACATCACACATAATCTTTCAACTCCCATTTTGTATTAGTTATCCCTTACGCCTAAAATGCACACCTTCTTTGATCTTATGAAGTATCTTTCAAAGCTCAGTGCAAACATTCCTGCCTAGAAGACTTCCATGATTTTCCACTGTTGTTAATGCCTTAAACAATAAAATTACTTTATTTTTATTTGGTATATATTATATATGTACCTGCTATCTTCCCAGTAGAACATAGTGACATGACAGTGTCATTTTCATTTTTGTTTGCCTAGCAACTAGAACGGAGCCACACATAGTAGGTGCTTAAATACTAGTTATAATTATCAATATTAATAATTAAATTATGATTTAATAACTAGAAAGTAGGAGGAAAGGAGGGAGGGAAAGTGTACATTTTCATCCCTTCTACCCTAAGGTCAGGCACACCCATTGCTAAATGGTGAGAAATGGAGGACGGTTGAAGTGAAGTTGGGCTGGAAACAGTCTGAAATAGCCTCAATTTCCAGAATTCAAACCTGGCCTCAGATACTAGCTATTATTCTGGGAAAGTCACTTAGTTGTGTTTGCCTCAGTTTCCTCATCTGTAAAGTGATTTAGAAAGGGAAACAGCAAACTATTCCAGTATCTCTGCCAAGAAAATTCATTGCATTATGAAGAATTGGACACAACTGAAAAATGAATGAACAAAACCAAAAACAAAATGTTGCTTTTTATGGGTACTGGAAATTGAAGAATATGGACAAGAGATCCAATAATGCGATTTTGTTTGAATATAACTCCAATGTCTTGTTATGAATAATAGAATAAAAAGAGTCATATATGTGAAAAAGATTTTTAAGAGATACAGATAAACTATGAGTCATCTTTCCACTCACTCCACTTATTGCCATCTCTAGCAAATAAGAGAAAGAGAAAAAAGAAAAAGAATAAATAGTAGAGAGATAGCATATGAGAGAGGTTATGTAAAATAGATGTACATGAATGGATAAGTGAAAATGCAAAGAGAGGGATGAAAAAGGGAAAAAGAAGAAAGAGGATAAAAGATAACAAGAGAACAAGTAAAATAAATCAAAAGAATATTTTTTTTTAAAAAGGCATAACCAGAAAACTGGAAAGAGAAAATATAAAATGAAAGAAAAAGAGTTCATAGATCAAAGAAATGGCTTTGATAATTCCCTGAAATCCTCTGAATTTAAGAACAAAAAAAGTGATATCTATGTAGGGAGGGATGAATAATCAAGCAAAAGCTAAGAAATATTTTTAATTCATGTCTATCAATAATTAAAACAAACAAACATTAAAGTAGGATCAAGGAGAAAAAAGCCAATTTATATGGGATTCTAATGTAATGCAATGTATTTTAGAAGTCAAGAAACAGAAATGTGATCTAATGGAATGAATATGGACTAGCTTTGTGGTTTCAGCTTGAGTCCTGCCATTCATCAAGTTTGGTTAAGTCAGTTAACCTCACTGAGCTTCCATTTCCTCATATTTAAAATAACCAGATCAGACTCTATTAAAATAAATTTCCATTTCATCTTAAGTACTTGTGAAATTCCAAGTGAGAAAGGGAAGAAATTAACGCATTATTATGGCCAATGTTGGACTGGGGAGCTTAAAATATAAAAAAGGAGAAAGAGCATACCTCATGGGTTAGAGATCAATAGTAACAGACAATAAACAGGGAATCCGTGTTTGAATGGAGTGTTCCCTCAGCTGCAGGACCCAGGGCTGTTGTGCTCCATCACAAAGTGTGCCCAAGTGATACACTGCGTGGCATTGTAAGTGATAGAATCCTGAGAACAAGCCCCTGTACTCTCCCATAAATAGCTCCCACTATAACTCACAGAAGGAACACGCAATCTCGCCTTTGCTGCATCTCACACGCAGGGCCCAGACCCACAGACACCTGCTGCTCCCACTCAATACACAATGCCAGACCGCTAATCCAACACTGTTCCTTCAAAATAATGAGCCTCCAAGGCAATCGGCCAGTGTTCCCCTTTACTGACTATATGAATACTCATACATCAAAATCCTGAACGATTCTCCCACAGAAGAAGCAATCAGCAATCACATTCATATCAGCAATGCTTTTTTGTATTAAGGAAATCACTCTATACTTGCCAACAAGAACTCATTAACTTAGAAAGAACGAATGATGGATCTTTCCATATTCACCTGTTCCTTCCAGCTCTCTCAAATTGTTCTGGAGGCAATGGGAAAGCAGGACAGTCAGGTCACAGATGGAGTATTGTGTTTAGCTCTTTTTTAAGAAAGACATTCTCATTTTATAAGAGTATCATACCTAGAAGGGTTGGCCTGAAACAGCAAAATTGCTGGCTCAGAAATGGAGAGCTGAAAGGCATCGTAGAGGGCAAGGAATTCAATCCTCTCATTTTACAGATGGAGAAACTGAGTCTCAAGAAGATGCGTCTTGTATAAAGTCACCTGGATAGTCACAAAAGCAGATTTTGAACCAAGTTTCTGTGACTTAAAAGCCAGTGTCCTTTCCTCTACCAAATGGCCTCCCTTTCTGTCCTGTATTTGCTAAATAGTTTCTGATTGAGTGACCCTCAATGCCTCACAAGCATCTTTAAAAATGTCAGTGAAATGTCCCGGAGAAAGAGATAGTGAGTGGCTTATACCCTGAGGAAATCATGGGTCTGGACCAAAAACAAACGCAAAAATTGGACAAGCTAGAGCACGTACAGAAAGTGGTTAGGAGGGTGAGAGAACTAGAGACCAGGCTAGACAAGGGCTGTTGTGAGGATGCTGGGAAATTTTAACCTCAAAAAGGGAAAAATGAAGGGCAAGACTATAACACATGTAGCTGATTGGACAGTGAGCTTAACAGATATAAATACAGAGAAGAAAAAGAGTGTATTTGGTGTAAAAGATCAGGAGTTCTGCTTTAGAATCTTTCAAATAAGAGCTGTATAAGGAAGAAAGATTGGTTTTGTTTTCTTTGGCACCAGAGACTAGAACTGGAAGCCAGAGGAAGAAATTTCAGAAAGGCAATTCTTAGCTGGAGGTTTTCTTACAAATTTGAAATTCTGGATGAAACTGGGTGTTAAAGGAAAAAATTATTTTGATCTTTGAGCTTGAGGTTGAATACACTCGTGGCTGAAGCACAGTTGTTGACCTCAAGAAAGTTTACTTTTACAGACATCTAATGAAGTCTCCCAAACCCGGCAGGGTCAACAGGTACCTAGACTTGAAAAAAGAAGCGAACTTTCAGCTGAGTAACCAAAGCACCCGTCTACAATCTGCAACATAAATACACAATGATTACAACTCTTCAAAAGTGTACATGGATTTACAAAGGTGGGAAGGAAATATGGAGGGATGAAAATTGCATGTTCACTCTCTTCTGTAATGTTGCTTAAGTTCCTAATTTTAAAAAGTTACAGAAAAATAAAAATATATAAAAACAAAATCTCCAACACTCATTCACTTAACAGGCATGTATGTATTCTTCACTTGCCATGTACAAGAGGCAATGTAGGGTACTTGATATAGGGCAGTTTACCGAGCCATAATTACTTTGCTTCAAGTCTAATGTCCAAAACATCAACTGTGTGATGATAGACAAGTCTCTTAGCCTCTCACTGACCCAGGCACCTGAGGCTACAAATTGCAGAACAATTACAGATCTGCTTTTTCTGGGGGAGTGATGGGGAGGTGTTATTAGTTTAGGAGACTATGCCCTCAGTATTAGAGGTAAATATTTGTATTTTGTTATGGTTATATCTTAAAAGTAAATATCCCTTTATAAAAGCTTTTAAGTCAAATGGCTAAAGGGAATTGGGACCAAAGTCATTGATGCCCAAAAGAATGTGACAGCTGGTTGGGGTTTGATCCAGGACATTAGCGAAGAAACACTCCAAAACTTCTGAGAATGCCCTAGAATCCTGAGAGACAGGTGTAGCCATTCTAGAGCTGAGGGGTAGAGCACACTGGCTAGTGAAAGGCACTGGATCAGATAATCTGTGATCTCTATGCTTTCATTTCTCTCTCCCAATGAAGAAAGATAATCATAATGACAGAAACAAAAACAAAGAGATTAAAAAAAAAAACCTCTGCAAGATCCCCCTATCCAGTCTTTTACTTCTGTTTAATTGTTCTTTTAATTACCTTCAACCACTTTCAGAGTTACAGATAAATGGCTTTTGCCTAACCGAAAGGATATTATGAAGTGGTTGCTATTTCTGGTAAAGGATGTGCGATGTTATTACTGAAGATTCCAAGAAACAGGACATTTCTCAGTTGAGCACTTAGGCTATCATTCCATTTCATGTGCCCCCTTATTAGTGATCCTTGTTTTAGGATAATTAACATATAATTATTGAGAGGGATGGAGGAGAATGTATTTTGGGGAAAACTTCAAATCAACTGTTTTTCATGTGTTGGAGGCTGTCTTGTAACCTACTCTAACTCCTGCTGAGCTCCCCTGAGGAGGCAGCTCCCTCTGAAGTCTGCAGGATCTGCATCCTCCATCAGGGATGGATGACTAGCATGTCCTTGATTACCCTTGAAGAATTTCGCAACAAAAAAAGTCACACCTGGGGCCAAACTTGGAAGCTGGTGGACATGGTCAGTGGAGGCCCCAGTTCTCTTCTATACTTTTTTCACTCTTTACAAATATTCCCTTGAGATCTCTATTCCTTCCTCCAAACCACACAAGTAAAGGGAATAATTTGATAAACTTAATTAAATTAAGGAAAGCTAAGTTGTTGAGTTTAGTGGGGCTGTGAGGTGGCCCTGTGCCTGTCATGGAGTCAGAATCTCATCTTCCCCAGTTCATATCTGGATTCAGACACTTACTAGCTACGTGATTCTAGCTACGTCACTTAACCCTCTTTCCTCAGTTTCCTCATCTGTCAAACGAGTTGGAGAAGGAAATGGTAAACCATTCCAGTATCTTTGTCAAGAAAACCAAAAATGAAGTCATGAAGAGTCATATACAACTGAAAAAATGGCTCAACAAGAAGAAATGGTTTACTAGCTCCATGATCTTAAGATGCAAGAGACCTGAAGTCAAATTCTGCCTAAGACATTTACTAGTTACATGACCGTACACAAATCACTTGAAGTGTTTTCTTCTCAAGGACCTCACCTATAAAATGGAATAACTGCTATCATTTCATGGAATTATGAGAATTCATTATGAGAATGAGATAATTTATTTCAACTGTTTCACAGAATTAAAGCACTGCATAAATCCTAGCTCATACTACCACTATTATAACCTTTGTTTCAGAAATGCTTTCCTCACATGAAGGGCTGGGTGCATTTTTGAGGAGTCATACCTTCTTTGCTCTTAGCCCTCTTCCAGGAAGCCTAAGAAAACAGATGCATGTCAGATGATCGTCTAAAATATGGACTTGCAAATTTACCATTGAAATGTGACATGAAAACTTAATTAAACTGAGGAACATAAAGGACCTTCCCTTGATTGAGGAACAACTACTCCTCAAGTTGAAAGAAAATATTTGTAGCCCTTAAAAAAGTTCCCAGATGAAGGCGCTTTGCCACAAGTATAGTTCTGTCCTACTAGTATTTAAGATACTAAATGCCTACCCATGAGGGCTGGTGGATTATAGTTTCTCCTTCTGCCATTCAATCATCCTTTCCCTTATTCATCTTGCCGTCTCCCTTTCTGCATCTTCTTCAGAACTCTATAAAAGGCTAATCAGGAAACACGACTTGATAAACTGAAGTATCTCCCATGGATAAGGACATTCACTTTGTTCTTTTTCCAAGAGATTTGTACTTTGTGGGGAGGACACTTTTGATGGAGGTAGAAGTGAAAATCACTATTGAAAAAAAAGAGTGAAAGGTCTCAAAAGAGAAGAGTTCAAAGGGGTTTTAAACCCCTTAAAACATCCTTAAAGCCAGATGAGAATCCACTTCCTGACTATTAAGAGTCCAGTCATCATTATCCCAAACCCATTGTCATAGAAACCAATTAGTCATTGTTGTCACTGAAGAAATATCGATGTTGGATTGATTAGAAGGTGTCCTAATCAATCAAGGAAGTCACCGCTTCTAATCTCTCTAGTCCTAAAATTCACTAGTTTCTCAGACAAAGATTATATTCCTTAAGGATTCCTCCAATGTCATATCCCCAGGACAAGACCAATATATCGTAGACTGAGACCTGGAATAGTAGTCACAGATCATTTCTCTAGATGAGGGAACTAAGAGCCCAAACCTGGAAGGGACTTGCCTAAAGTTACAAGGTTAGTTATTGTCAGAGGCAAAAGTTTCCTAATATTTCTTTGATTTTTTTGGTTCCTTTCTTACGACAAACTTAATTCTCTCTTTAACTTTTTGACTTCTCACTCTCTCTACCAGACCTACACAGTATCATATATATATATATATATATATATATATATATACATATATGTATATGAAATGGACAGCATATTTGCCCCATTCACTTAGATTCGAAAAAAAGATCATGGAAGAAGCAAATAAAATTTCCATAATTATGGTTACTTTTGCTTACACAAATCACCTTATTTTTGACAACCTAACACTTCAGTCTAATCAATCTTTCACACTGTTGACATAGTGATTTTCAAAAAGCCTATGGTCTGACTATGCCACTCCTCCCTATCAATAAACTACAAATCCTATTACCAAAAAGATTGAATAAAAACCTTTTATTTTTTCTCATTTCTTCAGAAGAGAGATAAAGTTTTGTTTATATAATCCAAATATTTCCAAGATATTGTTGGCCTCCCAAATCCTTCCCTTTCCATAATGGTCTTGTCTACATGGTGTTAAAAAAAAAAGATACAAATGGCAAAGAACGCACTAAATTTATAAGGGAAGATTTGGTGTAGGACATGAAAAGACCTACTTTTGTTACTTTTGATTATCATCATCATTCAAAATTGAGATACTCTTCAATCTTTCAGTCTTGCTAGATCACCATCACAGAATGGAAAATCAATCAAACAGACAAAAAATCAGTGCTACAAGAATTAGGAGCTCTAGTTTCTAGTTCTCAACTTGCTTACATTAACCTGTGATGGACAACCTATTACTTAATGCTGGGACTTACTTTTATCATCTATAAAATAAGATTTTAATATCCCCCTTTAACACTCAAATTCTAGGATTCTGTGATCAAAAAGAATGAATACACAACATAATTAAGTTTGAAAATAAATTTAAATGAACCATTTCATAGACCAAATTGGCTTGGTTCCCAAATTAAAAACCTAACTATCACACTATCTATATACGAATTATCTCTCCCCAAACAATGTAGATGTATAGTAATATACACATATGAAATATATTTATTTTTATTCCAGAAATATATTTTGGTAAAGGAAAATACTGAGAGGTGGATGGGTTTTCACATCTTCCAAGTAACCAAAGATAATGAAAGAAAATCAGAGTGGGGGGAATTCTCAGTCTTTACCTTTCTATGTGTTTTATAAAGTTTACTATCAGATTCATGCATTTAAATACATAGACTTGCAAAGGAACTGAATTATATTTAAATAGTTACTGCAGTATTTTTTTAATTTATTGGGTGAAAAAGATAGGAGAGGGCGATAGAAGGGGAGCCAAGAAAAAGAGGAGGGAAGGAGATGAAGAGAGATAGTAAGGATAGAAACAGAGATGGAAGAGAGAAGAGAGAAGAGAAAGAAGAGAAAAAAATTAAAAAGGGACAGGGATGAGAAGATAAAGAAGGAGATGTGAGAGAGGAGAAAAGAGAAGATGAGAGAAAGAGAGAGATTGAGAGAGAGAGAGATATAAAGACAGGTTTTTAAATGGCTATATTCAGTCTGGTGGGCAATTAGGTGGTATAGTAGATAAAGTGTCAGACTTAGAGTCAGGAAAATTCATCTTCCTGAATTCAAAACTGGTCTCAGATACTTACTAGCTGTGTGACTCTGGGCCAGTCACTTAATCCTGTCAGCCTAAATATCCCCATTTGTAAAATAAGCTGGAAGAGGAAATGCCAACCACACCACTATCTTTGCCAAGAAAGTTCCAAGTGGGATTTTCAAAGAATTGGACAGGAATGAAAAATGAGTGAACAACAAAAGAGTCAGTTTTAATTCTCATTGTGAGCAGAATTCTGAACTTCCTTATATATTGTAGGAGATCAAGAAATTACTTTGCTGTGAGTAAGCTACGAGAACTAATATATCATTTCGAACAAGCATCCCATTATTTTCTGTTGATTCCCTATCACAGGCTTTTCCATAGCTTTCCCTATGTGGTATATCACTGCACTAAGCCCATTTTTCCTACATAGGGCTCTCAATCTTTGTCCTCAGGAAACAAGACAGAATAATCCATCCTCTGTTTCTTTAGTGAAGTAAAATCCCCTTAAGCAGTGGGATCCATAGCCAATTTCTTGAGAGTTCAGACTACCTAAATCAACATTAGTGACTGTTTGCAGGAAACTGAAATACACAGTAAGTATACAATTAGTAGTAAATGGGTCAGAATAGAAAGGTCCATAGGAAAATTCAATTTTAAAGCATTACATCTGTCTTCTGTCTCTATTATTCCTGAATTCACATTATAAATGTATACAAACCCACTTCCCTCACATAGGTAGAGATTGGAGGTCACTCTAGTTAATAGCTCTTATGAGCTCTTTGGCACCTCCAATTAGGCTTGGGTTTTAAAAGAGATATAAAAAATTAAAACACAGAGATATAGCCTACACCTGTGACATCATTGATATAGGGAGTTCCAGAATGAGAAGACTCCTTCAACCAATGCAGGCTGGCACCGTTTCTGCAATCTTGGAATCTTGGAGATTGCCTAGAGCACTGAAATGGTCCAACTTTTCATAACATAATTTGGGTTTTTCTTGACACAGATACTGGAGTGGTTCGCAAATGGAGAAGTAGCTATTTCCTCCTCCAACTCATTTGACAAATGTAAAAATGATTTTAGGGTTGTGACTTAAAATCTAAATTAATTAGTCACCAGGGAAAAATCCCAAATAAAATGCCCAAGTCAGTCTGGAAATTTAAGGTAATTTTAATTAATATAGAGGGAAGGATTTAAGGAGAAAAAGGGAGGAGGATATAGGATTTCTTCCACCTGGCCTATGCCATGGGGGAGTTCAAGATCTCCACCGCTAGGTCTCTGAAGGAGATTAGAGGCTTCTAAGAGGATAAAGTTTGTAAAGTAAAGGAGGAAAAACTCAGCCAGACACTCACCACCAAACCGGACAATAGCTGTGGCCACGTCAAGATGCCGAAAGGTCCAGCACTCTGCTACCAACCACCTCTCTGCAGCCAAAAGGTCCCAGAGAGAAGAAGTGATGCGAAATATATAGACCTTTTACTCTTCACATCTACCAATCACATCAGAGGATTTTCTCCAGGACTGCCCATTCTTTAGTTCTCATCTTCTTTGATTAGATTATATCTTTTGAGTTACTTAACACTTCTTTGTTAAATTCACCTTTTGTTAGTTACTTAACCTTTTTATGATTAATTTACCCTTTATAATTACTTAACACCTTTTTGTATAAGATCTTAAAATAGACTTAGCTTAAAGTTTTAGCTTCACTATAAAGTAAGAACTAAGTACCTTTATTGTTCAATCAGATTACAATTTCATCTTCTCCATAAAGTAAGATCTAAGTAGGGTGGAGTAATCTAAATTTCACACATATGAAGAAGCTAAGGCAAGCATGGTTAAGTGACTTTGCCCAGTCACATACCTAATAAGTTCCTGAGGTCAGATTTGAACTCAGGAAAATGAGTCTTCTTAACTTCAGGTTCCCCACTCTATCCACTTCCATCTGCCTATATGATAATAGATATGAAACTCATTAAATTGAATTTGAATTTTTCCTTAATGTACAGGATATGAAAGGTCAAGCAATAAAGAATAGATAAAAGAGTATAATTCAGTGTTCTAAACAAAGTATCAGTATTGTTAAAAGTCAAAGTGAACTGAGTCTGGTACATGAAGCTAATGACATTTTAAATTTTATTTAGGGGGTTCTTTAAGCAATGTTGGGGGGAAAAAGAAGATCAAAAAAGAAATAGTACTTAGAAAGGATCTAATGAAAACTGACATCAGACAGAAGGCAGAGCTGCTCAATTATTATTTAATTTCTGTTTTCTCTGGAAAGGAGAATAAATTATCACTAAAAGTGACAAAAATGACTAACATGATGCCCAAGACGAGTAAATAAAGCAAGAAAGAACCTTATGTTTGCTGAATTCAATTCACTTGGACCAGATTGGACATGTTTTCTAAGCTAGTGAAAATGATCTTTGAATGACCATAGAAAAAGGCAAATACATTAGAATGTATAGCCTTGAAGTCACTCAGATTCTGTGGGCTTTGATTCCTTTTGTAAAACGGGAAAAGATAAACATGGTTGATCTTTAAGAGATCCCTTCTAGGTAGATCAATGGAAGAGACGAGGGCTAAATGACCTCAGCAAGCTAGTGTTCAATAAACACAAAGACCCCAGCTTTTGGGACAAGAACTCACTATTTGACCAAAACTGCTGGGAAAATTGGAAAACAGTAAATTAGGTTGAGATCAACATCTTACACTCTATACCAAGATAAATTCAAAATGGATAAATGACTAATGCTAAAGTGGAATGGGCCACATTAGCAAGTATTGTTTCAAAGCATGTGTGTGTATGTGTGTTGGGAGATATTCAAGTGAAAACTTGAAAACTACTCATTGCTGGTTATAGAATAGATTCTTATTCAGTAAGTAAGTTAGTAAATTAGTGAAGATTCTTAGTCGGAAAGGAGGATATTAGTAAAGAATTAGACTAGAATGCCTCAGAGATTCCTTCCAACTCTAAGGACCTAGAATCTTTGTTCAACTTAGGGCAGCCTGAGTGATGATGTGGTACCCTTGTACAAAAAATTGGAATATTTGGAAGAAGGATAAAGTGCAAATAACAAGTTTTATTTGTAAAATTTTACATTTGAGATGCCACTGGAATATCCCATGGGCATTTGGCAATGTAGACCAAGATTGTTTAAAAAAAAAAGCTTTAAACTCAAGTCAGCACCCACTTCTTGAGCTTCTTAATGATATTATATCTTGGAAAAAAGAATGTGTTATTTATGAATATTGAATGAATTAATTAAAATATTTTGTAATTGTAACTTTACCTTTTGTGGTTGTGGCATCTTTTCAGATGACATCAAAGGGTTTAAATAATTCTTATTTCTGAACAGATGTGAAAGTTTAATCATGACTACTTTTCAAATGATCAATAGAAATCTTTAAAGATTAAAGGTTTTTTGATGTACCCCTGCGATGAAAAAAAAATGTCAATTCTTTGAAGGGACTGAATCCATAAAAAATAGTTGCAATAACTTAATGCTATAGAGCCAAGTTGATCTTTTGGCTAAAGTTTGTTTTAAATTTGTCAATTTTTTGGAGGTTGAGCTAAATCCAAATTTATGTAGTATGTAATCTGAATCCTTATTGATATAATCCCCATGTTAATCTATGTTTTCTCAACTGTAATTCCAGTGATGAAGAATTATATGTTTCTAAAATCAAAACATCCGAGCTAAACAAATACAAAAATATGAAACAAATATAATTGGCATTCTAGTGTCACTAGTCAGTCACTTCTGTGTCTTTGTCACTGTCTCTAGAATGATTCTTAAATCTCTCAGATTAAAAGAATAATCTTTATTTTCCTTTTTCTATCAAATCCAGATAATAGGAAAGTAAACTCTTTCAGATTAAAATAACTGATTTCACTATTGTAACTTCACTTTAAAGTGGTCTATCTCTTAGGAAGCTTGGGTGTGTTAAACTTTAAGCCAGAGAAAGGAACAAAGCCTGAATCATGGATATTTGAGTACCAGAAAACTGATGGGGAAGGCTATTTTTAAGGCAATGGGAATCTTCTGGAACTCTGAAATCACATCACATATGCGACTAACAGGTGTACTTTATAAATCTATGCATGTCGTTAGCCCTCTTTCCTATCTTACAGATGCAATGAAGAATCTTAAAATACCTCATCTTTGATCTCAATGCAGGTATTGATTAGGTGGTTCATCAACTAGATTCTTGTTCCCATGGCAGAAAGGGGCCATTTTGTGATTCTCTACACAAACCTAGAAATAAAGATTTTTTTTTTTTAATACACTGTCCCTGGTTCATCCTCTCACAGCCTTTTGCCAATATTCTTAAAACTGTGTGGGATCTGTCTTTCTTCTATGAAGCATTTCAAAATGACCAGCAAACAAATGAGATATCCCTAGAGTTTTCGAGGTGCCTGTGGGTCCAGGAGGGAGCTCAAGTAAGCTAGAGTCTATTCAGTGCTTGATTGGATTTTTTTCTTTTCTTTTTTTCTTTTTTTCCTTCTTTCTTTCCTTCTTTCTTTCTTTCTTTCTTTTTTTTTTTGGCCATTTGACATTTTGATGATTTGCTTTGTATCTACTGCTGGGCAGAATGCATGGAAAGGTTAAGCTTGTAACATTTTGCTGAGATGTCATTTACACAGACTTCAATGTTTGCATGCACCTCCATGCAGGCTCTTAGAAAGCTTCATTTACCTTCAAACCACCTGCAAGTAATTTGCTGAAATGCATTTCTCAGCACCTTTCCAAAGCTAAAGGCTTCCAACCATATCATGTGTGGGCTTGTGAGAAGCATGTTTTCCTTTTGCTATGAAAGTTCAAAGTTTGTAGAGGAATAGTTTTTAGCTTTATATAATTGTAGACAGAAAAACTCCCCCTGGATCACTGCCTTGTCATAGCAGAGGGGCTTGTAAGGCTCAATGAGACTATGAGCTACGCTCTTCAGGGTTATCCTAGAATGTACAGTTCATAGGGGAGTGTTCTGATGAATGGTGATCCATGGGAGAAGGAAATAGCAAACCAATCCTTGTTAAGAAAACCCCATGGAGATATGACTGGGGATGTAGATCACCCTGGTGCAATTATTAATAATATGGAAATAGGTCTTGATCAATGACACATGCAAAAACCAGTGGAATTGCTCATTGGCTGTGGGAGGGGGGTAGAAAGAGGGGAAGGAAAGAACACGAATTATGTAACTATGGAAAATATTCTAAATTAGTTAATTAAATAGATTAAATTAAATTAACTAATTAATTAACAAATAAATTTTAAAAAATAAATAAAAATTTTCAATTCCAAAAATAAGAAAGAAAATTTTAAAAAAACATGGAAAAGGATCTGGTATGGTCACAAAGAGTCAGATGTAGCTAAAGAAAACAGAAAAAGGGACAAGAAACAAGATTAGACAGGATAAAATCAAGTTAGTTTAGTAAACAGAAAGATATGATAAAATTAAATTTGATGAAAGATGATTAAATAAATGATAATCAAGCAGAAAAACAGTAGTTGACAAATAGTTGATCAAAATAGGCTACAGATATAATAGAGGTAGATGAAGCAAATAGATGAGAGATAATAGATAGATGTTGTTCTATCCTTGATTTTTCAAAAGAGGATCAATGACATCACAGGGGACGTCTTGACTTGTGTGTAAGTTGGACTTAAGAGAGGCAGAGTTGCACAAAGCCAGCGGCTTCACTCTCTCTTCTAGTTATTAAAGTTCAGTGGCAAGATTAGAGTCAAGATGACTGGCAATGGCCAAGGATGCAGGAGACGACTTCGGTATCTTAATGTCGGACCAAGCTCTAAGAGCTCTCGAGTGCCTCTTTCAGCTGTCTTCAGAAGTCCTTTGGGACAAAATATTCTCACGTGCCCATGCTTCTGGGTGAAGTCTTCACGTGTTTCTTGCCATAGACATCCCCCACCCAACCTAGTTAAGGCTGCCTAATAAGATGGTTTTGCTGGAATGCTGCGTCTGTGCTTGGTCCAGCTTCTTGGAGGCGCAGGTGACAATTGAGTAAGAAGTAGGACACCAGAGGTGGATGAGCAACCCTAAAAAGGCTTGATAAGCATCTGGTGCTAGAGGTATTAGTCCTGTCTGAACATTCCATTGATAGCTACATGTTACAAAGATGAGAGACAGTGGATGAAATAGCTGAGAGGAGACAAACAGACAGAGACAGACAGACAAAGACAGACATAAATGAGAGCCATTGAAGAGAAACAGTCTAAGATCTAAATGGGACTTTAAATGGTATAGGATAATAAATTTTGCATCACTGGATATACTGGAAAGAACAAGAAACTTGGAGTATATTAAACTAAGTCTCAAACTGATTTTTTGACATTATCTACTTGGTTTCATTCAAATCATTTTAACCAATCAGAGACTCAGTTACTTTCATTATAAAAAATGACATATTTCATTTGTGATGATCAAATAAAATGCCGTGTAAAACAATTTATAAGCCATGATGGAATAATAATAATAGAAACAGTAAAAGAGAGGTTGAGGTAACAACTTCTAGATTCCACTGGATTAGATGACCTCTGTGGTCACTTCCAGGTCAAATGATCTGTGATGCTACATTTGTGTGAAAATTTCCCCTACTTATGTTCTTCCTTTTTCAGGGAATTTGTGACTGTGTAAAGAAAAAAGAAAGAAAGATGATCTTTTATAAGTTACCAGCAGAGGAAACATATGGGTAAAATCAGCAGGGGGATCCTCTGGGGAACCAATCCTCATTTTAAAATAGGATGACTTGTCATTGAATATTTTGGGAGATGCACTTATTCATTATGTAGGAAACTTTTCAAAAAGCTGAAAGCAACGTTGGTCAAATCCAACAATAATTATGTTGCCAGTCCCCGATCACATTATCCCCATATCTAGAAGATAGACTGAGATCAGGGTTGACTTTAATTAGATAGCATTACCCAGGGAAACTCTCTCAGCCCTGCTGAGCAATTCCTGTTAGAGTATGACTGTGTGTATAATAATCCAGGTGGAAGTAGGAGCTGCTTGTGGTATATCAACCACAGGAGCCAAGGATATAGACAGTGGTGAAAATGACACAAACAGTGGTATTCTGTGACCTACTGAACAGAAAGTCTGAACATTGTCCTTGTGAGACATTATAAGACTTCTCATTTTTTCTGCTAAGCATATTTTGTCTTCTCAAGCTCTTCTAACAAGTGGAACAAATTTCATAAAATAAAGATTTGTGGAGTTTATTAAAACAAACGATCCTGAGAATAATAACTCTTATTGTGAGAGGGAAAGGACGAGGGGGAGAGAGGAAAGGAAAGGAAATGAGATCCCTTCAGTGGAATAGAAAATTTCAGAGTTAGGAAGACATCCAGTCCCCTCCTCAAACACATAGTGGCTTTGTAGCCCTAGTCAAGTCACTTAAAATCAGTGTGGCCTTGACAATTCTCTATAAATAAAAGCTGCAGAGAAGCTATTGGAAAAAATAGTGTTGAATTGTTTTACTTATTCCTAATATTTCTGTGTGAAAGCATGCCTTTCCTTAAACATTGAGTGCTGAAAGTTAGGCATAAACAATCCAGTTTGTAAAGCTAAAGTAATTTACTCCTGGGCTTCAAGTCACCTAACTGGGCAGATGTCTTTTGTCTTTCCTAAAGTCTTTGAAAGGATGAAGGCTCCTCTCTATCTGTAGACAAGAACACTCTCCCTGAGACTTTTGAAAGTAGGGCTGGCCACCTTGGGAAACTCACTCACCAGACCCTTCCCAGTGATTAAGAAATGGGGCAGGAGTTGAGTTCTGTACCATCATCTCTTCAATCCAATTATCACCAATCAGGACTGCCAGGGGATTTCTAAAAGATGAAAGTCTTTAGGTCAATGAGAGAGAGGCTACTCCTCCCTAGGAAAAAGAGAATCATGGCTTAAGGAGTGTCACTTAAGAGGTAGATTGGATGAAACCCATCCCATATTTTCTGAATAGATCACATGTCCCTATTAATAAACAATGTTCTTCTCAGAGAAAATGACCTCATATTATTTATTGATTAAAATTCCAGATGCTACTCTAGCCACCTTACATAGGCTGAAATAACTTGCTCAACCAGGATTTCTCTATACCAATGAAATCATTATCCCCATTTTTATCCTATATCTAGAAAGAACCTCAAGGGTTCTCTGGGCCAGTTGCCTATTCCCAGTGAAGTAAACCATTATTGCTCTTATTCAAATAAGCCATTTTAGCCCAGGGAGAAGTGTTTTGTCCAAAATCCCATGGTTAATAAATATTTGAATGAGTATTTTAGAACATAGGTCTTATCTCCCAGTTCAATGCTATTGCTATCAAAGAACATTTCCTCTTTATTCACTCGCTCATTCATCAAATATCTATTGGCCATTTATGACTGGAAGGCTGAGTGCTAGAGATATAAAGGCAAGAACAAAACATCCCCTATCATCAGGGGCCTTACTCTCTAGTAGGGACAAAAGCAGGTACACAAATAATTATGATAGAAGAGAGATAAATAAGAGCACAAAATAGATCAGGAAAATTTTGTGAGAAACTTGAGGGGAGAGACATTAATTTCTACATAAAAGGAGAGGGGGGAAAAGGCTCTCACAGAAGTTTTAGTGGAGGAAGGAGCCCCCTGAGATTGTTTAAGAGGAAAGGGATGCTTTTCAACTGGTGACATCAGGAAAGTAGGGAAAGAAGAGCTCATAATAAATGTAAAATAAATAAACGTATCATCCAGTTTCCAATGAATACCATAATTCCACAGATAATTGTTGTGACTATAGAAGCCCATATTGGTAAGACCTGTGTTAACTATGTGAAAAAACTACTTTTTCTAGTCTTGTATTTTTAAATTAACTCCTTGTGGGATAACACACATATCTTATCCCTTTCTCAAGAACCAATTAACTTATCTAAAAATAAAAAAAAAAAAGATATACACTATTATATATCAAAAGTTTCTTCCAGGGCTGATATTTTAGAATTCTACAATGAAGTAATATCATATAGTGGATAGAAACTTTCTCAAGGAGCAAGACTTGTGTCCATATTTCACTTGTGATGCAAATTGAATCGAACAATGGACAAGTCCCCTAATGTCTCCTTTAGAGAATTGCCTGGACACATCTCCTAAAACAACCATTACAGAGAAAGCTCCCATCTATCTTAATAGACTATACCTTCTCATTTGGAATTCCCTCTATCAGTGAAATCACAGAATATGTAAGAAAACAACAACAAATACCTATGGAAGGTAGTTCATCCTTGTGAGAGATTGGAGGCATGTAGATAATAAGAAAGGGGATAGAGTCCTGGGTTCAATTCTTACCTCACATACTTCCATATCTGTGTGAAGCAAATAACCTCTTTTGACCTTAGTTTCCTCTTCTATAAAATGGATATCACAATTGCACCTACATTCCTGGAGGGCGTTTTGATGACTAAATAACTTATTTAAGTGCTTTCTAAAACATTTAGTATTCTAAATATAGTAGTTATTATGATTATTAGCTATTTTATCTACACAATGCTTGAGATTCCATCAAACTAGTTACTTGAGAACAAGAGTAACAACAACAAAGGCCAAGGTGACCATATAATATCTCTTAGACAGTGACTGCTATTTTAACATTTTAATTGTTTATTTTGACATCAAATAAATATGATCTTTTCTAAACAAATAAAAAAAAATAAAAAATCTTTGAGACCAATGAAACTCAGGTCAAAAGGAACTGAAATTCGTTTCATTCCAATCAAAAGTGAGTTGTACTTGAATTAAGATGGTGCTCTCCATTGTCTCCATCATTTACCTTAAGTACTTCTAAGGAATAGGGCAGCTGGGTGACAGGGTAAATAGAGTACTGGGACTGGAGTCAGGAAGATTCATTTTTCTGAGGAGTTAAAATCTGTCTTGAGATACTCACCATGTGACCCTGGGCAAATCACTTCACCCTGTTTGCCTCGGTTTCTTCAAATAAATGGTGTATTAATTAGAATCTTGAACCCTTGGACTACATTTCCCACAATTCCTTTTCCCTTTCCTATATTGCATCCTTATGTTGTTTGTATTTAGATTCCATTCTCTCTGCCCCCTCTCTCTTTTTCCACATGGAGATCTGCTGAGCTCTCTCAGTTTATCTAGCCTATTTTCCCTTTGCTTCAAGCTAAATATTACTAAATATTATTAAATATAATACTTGGGGTATTGAATATTAATTTTTGAAGTTTACAATGGGGATAATAATCACACCTACCTACCTCACAAAGTTGGTGAAGACATTAAATTCCATGTCTGTAAAGCATATCTTTGTGTTGTTGTTGAGTCATTTCAGTGGCATTCAATTCTTTGTGATCCCATTTAAGGTTTTCTTGGCAAAGATGCTATGGTGTTTGGCTATTTTCTTCTCCAGTTCATTTTCCTGATGAGGTACTGAGGCAAAAAAAAAAAAAGGATTAAGTGATTTGCCCAGGGTCACACAGCTAGTAGGTATCTGAGGCTGGATTTGAACTCTGGAAGATCCACTGTTCCACCTAGCTACCCCCATATCTTACTTAACAAATGCTTGTTTCCCTCCTTCTTTCCTCTTAAATCTTCCACAGGTAGATTACCCAACAGACTACCTTTCCTCTCCTAAAGCAAAGTTACCTTTCTTGTATCTCTCTAGAAATCATGTTTGATCTGAACATAAAATTGTTCTTAGACTCCTTTTCCCCAGCCAAAACAAAAGGCAGCAACAACAAAAAAATCCTTTGTATAATGATTTTGTTCCTTTTTTTTTTGTCCCAGTAGCACACGAGCTCCATAAGAGAGAGCTCTCTTACATTTTTTGCCTTTGTATTCCTAATGGCTGATATTTACTTACGAAATGATTCTGAAATTGATATTCTATTAATAACTTCACATGTACGTTGTCTAACATTTTATTTTCAGTGGACTTTTCTTTCCACAACTGTGAGATATTCCATGTTAGAAAAGCAGCATTGGTGGGGGAAAAAAAGCAATTCAACAGACTTGGAGTCAGGTGTTGTCTTTGTTTATAGCTATTGCATTACCTTGAAAAAAAAAAAGAAGTGAGCTTCAGATCCTTATTTTTAAAGAAATAATGGAATTGTCTTAGATTGGAGAATTGGTGGGGGCTGGATTGATGACATTAGAAAGGAGACACTAATTTCTGCCCCCTCAGGATACCCTAGAATCCTGAGGAACAGGTGCAGTCATCCTGGAGATGGAAGAGAGCCAGGGAAGAGTTGGAAGCTAAGGTTACTGGGTTTGCTTTGGGAATGGGAAAGAAGAGAAGTTGGTCTATAGATTAGATAAGATAAACCAAACTAGAAAAAAAGAAATGTTCCCATCAGGGTATTTTTCAATGAAATCAAGAACACAAATTGTTAAGGGAATCGTCCTTTAGTCTATAGAAACTGCTGGGGAAAATTGAAAGCAGTTTGACAAAAAAAAAATTAGATTTAGATCAGACTTTTACAGTTTAAGCCCTGAAGAATTCCAAAGAGATAAATAAAATAAATACTAAAAAGTAACACATCAAAAATTAGAGGGGAATTGAAGGTTATTATTTGTGGTAATAAAAAGCCAAAAATAAAAGATATGCTAAATAATTGGAGGGTTTCTGAACACATTATGATATTTGAATATGATAAAATAATATTGTATTCTAGGGAATTAGGCATATGAAATTCTCAGAAGATTTTTTTTGATCTGGGCTATGTGTGTAGTATCATGCAAAACATATTTCCATATTGTTCATTTTTGTCAGAGAATAATCACATAAAACCCAAACTCCAAAACAAAAATCCAAATAAACAAATGAAAAATCACATGTTTCTTTTGCATTCTGATTCCCATTGTTCTTTCTCAGGGAAGATTTGAATGAAAAAAGCAGAGTGGAAGAGGCAGAGCCAAAAAGTTCTAAGTACTGACTATAATGGTGTCAATAAAGTTAACATGGGCAGGTAAATCAAACTCTGACCACACACAATAGTTGACTGCTAGAAATATACTCTAAAGAGGTCATCATGGTACCCTCATCTCAAAATGCAATGGTATAGACATCCCTTCTTATTGGTGAGGGTGAAAGCCCTGCCTTATGTGAGATTTGGGATGGAGGTGACAAGAGACTGAAAGCTTTGATTCTTGGTAGTCCTTGCTTTGGGACTATACGAGTTTCAAGTTGTTTTTTTTTATTGTTGTTTTGTTTCGTTTTGTTTCGTTTCTTGATAATCAAGTCAGCTTTTACCTTCAAGGGATAAGATGGAAGAGGCCAACCTCACTTCTAATTACTAAAAAAAAAATCATTCATTAATTTATTACCATATAGGGAAAAGGAGAGGGATATAGACAAGTAAAAATGGTCCAAAGGAAGACACGATGGGAGAGGGAAGTCTCTGATGTGTTTATTCCCATTTTGATCCTCTACAGACTCCCCCTTGAGATCTAGAACCCTCTCTTTTCTGAATTGAGTTACCTCCCTCCCAATGGGAAGCTCCTTCACTCATCTGGAATATATCCTCATATATACATATATATATATATATATGTATATATATATATATATATCACCTTCTGTGATTTCTATTTTGCTATGATTTGAAGTATGGGGTTCTTTTCTATTTGCTGTGTGTGTTCATTGTGAAAGTAGATGTGTAAAGGGTCAAACTTGGGATACCAAATTTGGGATTTCCCTTCCCATAAAATTACAAATAAACCAGAAGTTAGATGGAATACAGTTATTTTTCCTAGATTAGTAATATTTAAGGGAGAAGATAGATATATTTCCATCCCAGGAAGCCTTCTCTCTGAGGAGAGCAGAATGGTGACTGGGTATGTCACTTAAAATCTGCCTCAGTTTCCTCAACTGTAAAATATAAATCACAAAATCTGTCATGGTAGTCAATGGTAGACTCCAAACCCAACCGTTTGCTTCTTCTCTTGTCAAGAATGAAAATCTCCCTTCAAAAAGAGAAGAGGAAGGAGAGGCCAGAGATGTGAAGCCACACAATGACAGCCCTGCCACACATGGCCCCTCACTACACATACTTATCTCTCTCTATTGTGGTATATATACAAACCTATTTCAGCACAGTATAGTCAATAGACTGTTGTATTCAGAGTCAAATAAAATTAGGTTTTCAGTCCTTCCAATTATTTCCTGATTGACTTTAAGGGAATTTAAAAAAAAGTCCCATGACTCAGTTTCCTCATTTGTAAAATGAGGAAATTGCACTAAAATACTTCTGGTTCTCTTTAATTTCCAAATTATGATTCCATAATACTGCTAGAATATGGTAGAAATATTAGTAAATTGAATACTGGGCTTATAGTGAGTAAGACCTGAGTTCAAATCCATACTAAGGTACTAGTTATATGATTCTGATCAGTCTTAGTAAGCTAAACACCCTTGAATCTTTTCATATCTCTTTAGGTTTTCTAAACCTTGTAGCTCAATTTTCCCTTAATTTGTCTTCACCATAATCAGAGTATGAGTTAACTATCTCATCAGTCCTATTTCCATCTACAGGACTTAGCACAATCTTTAGAAGATAGTAAATAATTAATAATTGTATTTTCATTCATTAATCAATTAAATCATTCATTCATTTATTACTAGGTAGGGAAGAGGAGAAGGGGATATAGACAGGAGTAAAGTTGATGCAAAAAATATCAAATCTTTAAAATGTTTTAAAAAATAATAGTCAATATCAATATAAATCCATCAAAGTTCAAGGAGAAAGCCCTCCTTTCATCTCACATCAGCTGCTTTTATTTAGGAATAAAGTTTAGGTGTTTGCTGGGAATTTTCTATTGCATCAAGATGAAACATATTTATACGTTTAATTTAAAAATAATAAATTTGTAAGGAACCAGGGCAAGGGAGAAGAGAAAGGACAGAGGACTTCTCTTCCAGTCACACTCAAAGGCAAAATTCTAAGCTAGAATGGAGAAGGGATAAACACCAGAAGCTAGTAAGATTTATCAAGGAGTCAGATGGGGTACTTGTTAACAGAAAATGAGAAGCCTACTGTAGGCATTGGGTCAAAGATTGTGGTACCTCATGAGCATACAAATAAAAGTTAACTACTAAACTAAAAAGGATGGTTGGATGGATGGATGGATGGATGGATGGATAGATGAATGGATGGATGGATGGATGGATGGATGGATGGATGGATGGATGGATGGATGGATGGATGGATGGATGGATAGATGAATGGATGGATAGATGGATGGATAGATAGATGGATGGATGGATGGATGGATGGATGGATGGATGGATGGATGGATGGATGGAAAAAATAAACATTAGATACCTCCTGAGTATCAAGCACATTTCTAAACATTTTTTTACAAATATTATATTTGATCCTCAGAACCCTGTGAGATACATACTATTATTATCTCCATTTCATGAGAAAACTAAGACAAATGTGAAGTGCCTTGTCCAGAGTGACAAAGCAGATTTGAGGGCAGATATGATCTCAGGTATTTTGAGTCTGACCTAGGGATAGATACACTGTGTCCATTAAATAAGTCAACCAGAGTATTATCCAGAATGTTCAGAACTTAGCTAGTCTCATCTTTTTCCATCCATTTCATAGTTAAGCAATGACAGGGATGACTACAAAAGATCTAAAACCACTTTTCTAAAATACAACTTTTTCCAAATCCTTAAAGTTATAGGGTTTTTTTTTTAAACAAAGTTTACAAAGAACCTCAAGGGATGCTAAAAAACCTCTCCTTGCTTCTGTTTCATGTAACTTTTATTTGTCAGAGAGGACACTTTCATTTTTATTTTACAGAGAAAATAATCCTTTTGCCAAGGGAAGGACAGGTTATAAGTGAATAGGTGTTTAAAGGTCCCAATAAGGCAAAAATCTAAGGAAAAAGACAGAAAGCATACTAGCCATTCAAGTCCAATTAAAAGCTTGAGGTTAGCCATGAGTGCAGTCATGTATTTGTAGGAAAATCTCCTCCCTTAAAAGTCATCGATCCAATAGTATGTTGGTAACTTTCATGCTAGATTTCTCGTAGAATGTGGTAGTTGCTGTGAAACCCTGGGCAAGTCACTTAATCTTGTTTGCCTCAGTTTCCTCATGTGTCAAATGAGCCAGGAAATGAAATGGCAAACCACTATAGTATATTTGCCAAGAAAACAACAAACTGGGTCACAAACAGTTAGACACAACTGAAAAATGACTAAGCCATGAAAGTTGCTATAGCCTTTGAATATATATATATATAATAATTAAAATTATGAGACTGATAGTAGCTTAATAACTTTGTTAAATCAAAGTAATAGTAGTAAAGAGAGGGAAAGGTAGGAAAGAGGTAGAGAGACACTTAGCTTTCTAATCTATTGGCCACCATGATAAGCCTGTAGCTAAACTCCAATAAAGGCTCCTTCTGCACTCCACGTTCAAGCTAGAAGACTCTGACAAGCTCCTGGTCTGATCATATAAACCTTTTTCTCGAGCTTCTAACTCTCACATATCAGATCTCAAGAACCAACCACCGTTTTTCTTTTTTTAATTTATTTTTAATTTAATTTTATTAATTTAGAGCATTTTTCCAGGATTACAAAAATCATGTTCTTTCCGTCCTCTCCCCCCGACCCACTCCCATATCCATCACACAATTCCACTGGGTTTTACCTATGTCTTTCCAACCATAGTTTCTTAATTTGCCTGGACTGCCCAGGGGGGCATTGCCTGTGGAATCGGTTTCCCTTCTTGTTGGTTCCTCGGTGCTCTAACTTCCCTTCTCTCAGGTTTTATCTATACCTGAATTATTCAGTGGTCTTTGACCTCCAGGTCACTGAGAGATGATGTTAAAAATAAAAAGACATAATGGAGAGAAAATTTTGTTTCCGTCAGAATTAAATGCTTATCTCCTTTTAACAGATGTGAATGAGTGAGATTAAGTTACTTGCTCTGTGTCATATGACTAATGAGTGTCTGAGACAGATTTGAACTCAAATCTTCACTCTATCCATCATGCCACTTAACTACCAATGTAAGTTCTTTGTGAGCAAGAATCATTTCTTTTTGGCTTTGTATTCCTAACATTCATTAGGATGTCTGGCATTATCCCTTAATAAATCATCTTTTTAACTCTTACCTTCCATCAATACTGTGTAAGGGCTCCAAGGAAGAAGAATAGGAAGAGTTAATCAATTAGTGTTAAGTGACTTGACCAGGGTCACATAACTAAGAAGTGTCTGATGTCATATTTGAACCCAGGACCTCCCATCTCTAGATCACATTCTCCATTGATTGAGTGACCTAACTGCCCCACCTTCCAATAAATTCTTGCTGCAGTGGATCAAACTGTCTAATCTAGACTTGATTGCATTTGAGATGTTCCTTTGGATCCCCGTGAAAGAGAAAAAATATAAAAAGAGGGAATTTCAGGAGAGATTGTCTTTATTGTATTGGGAGGAAAAAAAGCTATCTATTGTCTCCTCTAATTTTTTCTATTAGAATTAGGAGGATAAAAGATGCCTCCTGAACTGATGTTCTAAGTCAGGCATAATCCTAAACCTAAAATCTCTAACCTAATATAATTCAGATGGGGAAGTGAAATATTAATCTTCTTCCCATTTCCACACCTCCATTTTTTTAAACCCTTATCTTCCATCTTGGAGTCAATACTGTGTATTGGCTCCAAGGCAGAAGAGTGGTAAGGGCTAGGCAATGGGGGTCAAGTGACTTGCCCAGGGTCACACAGCTGGGAAGTATCTGAGGTCAGATTTGAACCTAGGACCTCCCATCTCTAGGCTTGGCTCTCAATCCACTGAGATACCCAACTGCCCCCCCACACCTCCAATCTTAAATCTTTTTCACAACTGAAAATGCTGAAATAGAAATTCAAAGAAGAGGGCATGGCATCTGACTAGAATTATTTTCTTTTTAACATCTCTAATCTCCCTTTTTACATATTGATATAGTTAGACCATCAGCTGCCAGAAGGCATAGCCTCAGGATCACTCATCTTTGTACCCCTAATGTTGTTGTTCCTCCTTTAGTTTCAAAGAAGAATGATGACTTCACAGAGTGATGTCTTGACTTACTTGTGAATTGCATTTAAATGAGGCAGAGTTGCACAAAGTCCTGAGCCTTACTTTTTCTTCCAGTCATCAAATTCCAGTGGCAAAACAAAAGCTGGGAAGATTGGTGATGGCTGAGGCATCTTTAATAGTGCCAAGCAGAGTACTTTGTACATAATGGATGATCAATAAGTGTTTATTAATGGAAAGACCCAGGTGAGTGGATGTTATCTCCTGGAGGACAGGGACTGATGACTTTTTTTATGTCTGTAGTGACTGGCACATAACAGGAGAGAAATGGCTATTATAGCCTAATCTCTAATCCACAGAACTGAGTGACCAGACCCTATCCTACTTTTACACCCAGAGGGGTATATCTGTTAGAATCATAGAACAGCAGAGGTGGAAGGATCCCAGTGGCCATCAGATCCAGCTCATATTTGAAAAATAACTCCATTCCATTCCCATCCCTTCCACACAATTAATTAGCTACTCTTTACTTCAAGACTTTCACTGAAGGTGAAATCAATACCTCCCAAGATTGCTTTTGATCATGTCTAATTATCAGAAAATTAATTTGTCTCTTTGCAACTTCCATGCAATCCAACTTCCACGTCCATGATCTGCCCTTTGTGGTCAAGCAGAACAAGAGGAATCTCTCTTTCATGTGAGCAGCTGAAATACTTGAGGATGATTCTAATGTCTCCCTTAGAGACGTGAACAATTTCAGGTTGAATCACAGATAATATGAAATAGAAAGAGCCAATCTTTATCAAGTACATGAATATTAGTTCACAAGAAATTTCTCATCCTTTCAAATGAATATGAAACATGCAATTGGGATAAAAAGACAAAGCTTCAAGCACTAACACCAAGTATATGTTAATTAGAATAAACCAATAGCAATTAATGGTTGCTCGGGGAAGAGCACTCAAATGGTTCATAATGGGCAAGGTAATAGCAAGAACAATTCTGTAGTCAAATAATGAGCCAAGAGATGAAAATTATACACTCACAAGGTCCTGATGATTTCTTCTTTTCTGAACAGAATGTCTTTGGAAACACACACACACAAATAGTTTTGCTGACTGACCATATGTCTGTACCACAGGGGGCCAAGAACCAATTCCATTTTTCCTCAGATTTCCTTGACACTTTCTAATACATCAGTGAATATTTCAATGTACTGCCCCATTCAAAGAGTGTGTAAGCTCAGTGCTAATGGGATTTTATCTGGATGGATTACATGTTTACCTTTTTAAAAGAGAATTAATTCTCTGGAAAAGTAAGATGATGTTTAAAAAGCTGTCATTCATTTAGCATCATGAAATATACAAATGAGGAGAAATGGTTGAATCAAAATTTAGAATCTATGTCCTGCATACAACCATGCTTGTTTTCCCTTCTTTCACTGCAGTTTTTGCCCATTTCTGGGCAAATATAAATGAGTAATAGATACTACACGATTTGTAGGACATGCCCGATTCCCTCTTGCTATTATTATTATCATTACTATTTATCATCATCATCATCATCATCAATTTACCATGCTTGGGGGTCTCTGCTAAAGTCCTGCCCAGTTCCTTTTCCAGGAATTGAGGAGGTGTCTTTAAAGTCTGGGAGATGCAAAACAGTTGGAAACAATTATTGACCATTTATAGGGAATGTCAAGGTTTGCAAAGTGCTTTACAGTCTTTTTGTGCCTTCTCAGAAACTTATTTTTCTTATTCTAGAGGTCCAAAAATTATCTCATATTTTGAAATATGTTATATATATAAATTTTTTCCCCAAAGCCCAATTTTCCTTATGACAAATTTTTGTTGAGGCCACCACCTAGAAAACCCTGCTTCACAATCTTGGCATTATTTTCTGCCCCTATCACATTCAATCTATTATCAAGCATTGTTAATTCTACATTTACATCTTGCATATTTAAACCCCCTTTTCCAATCATATTACCATTTTGTTCAGACTTTGTCTCTTTCTTGAATTATTTTAGTGACCTCCTAAAGAGGGTCCTTCCCTTTACAACCCATGCTCCATACAATTGCCTAAGTGATTTCTTTGAAGCACAGACATGACTTTCTCCTGATTCATAAATTCCAAAGGATACCTCTAACCTCTAGGAGCAAATACTCCTCTCCTGGAGATTTAAGTCAATTTGAGTGACAGACAGTATCTGTCAGAGACAGGACTCAAAGCCATGTTAGCAGTTACCTACTTGTTTACTATATATGTATCAGGTATGATTTGGTATTGTGAAGAATTGAAATCCCTGATAGCAGAAGATGAAAACTATGGAAAAGGAAGAGAAAGAAGAAAAATACCTAAGAAATTCTTGTTTCTGATTGACTATTTGACTACCTTGTCATGCCTCTGACATTCCAAATATTTCTGATCCAGTTTTTTTTTTCCCTACTTGGCAGCAACAAGCTTTCAAAACCTTTATTAGTGCTTTGGAGCCAATTGTTTTCTCTCTATGCCTTGGTCCCTATTTGATCCCTCCTTTTCTTGTACTACACAAAGCTATCAATACTGAAGCAGAGAAAAATTGTTCTGTCCTTCCCAGACCCTGTGGCTTCAGGGGCCCATTGAATTCCCTGTAATTAAATGATGGGATTCCTAAATCTCTTTTTAGAAGAGATTCTTGCTTAAGTTCAGCTTGATTTACATATAGTAACATAAGCTCTCAATGGGGTGTCAAGTACACAATGTTCTTCCAAAGCACCTAACCCTTCTTTTTCCCTAATTAGTTTTTTTCCTAATGAGCCTCTAGAACATAGTATTTACCAGTCTAATTGAGAAATCCTTTCATAGGACTTAAATGTGTTTTAGTCTTCCATTTCCCCACTGCTTATAAGTGTATATTTCTTTTTTTTTCTTTTTCTATTTATAAAGGGATCAGAAAGTCAACAGCAAAGGCGTACAGGTGGCTGGTGGTTGAATAAATAAACACTCTCAGCATGCTGAACAATTAAGTAATCTCAAATAAAATGGAATCAAAAACATATGCACTCCCACAGGAGTAACACTTAAGAAAAAAGTGGAAAGCCTCCAGCAGATTTTCTGACAGAAGCTATCAGACTCAGTAGGGCCCAATCATCAAACTCCTAACCCTGAGGCAATCATGAAAACCTACAGTTCTTTGACCATCATTCCTGTGGTCTTAGAGAGATAGATCTTTTGGTGGCAAAAGCAAGGAACAGCAGTCATGCTTTTACAGATTCTTTTGGTCAAATAAAAGAGAAGCAGCCTTGTTCCTGCCCTAGATGTGGGCAGAAATCATAAGCAGGTATGACTACAGGTTACTCCATTGTGAAGATATTTCTTTGGTAGAGCACAGAGGAGACTGACTCCATCAACATCAAGCCTGCAGAGGAATTCAAAAAGGAGAAATTCATGGTGGTAAGAAGATGGGACTTCAAAAGGTGAGAAGAACCTTGCTGGTTCATTGCAAGGTACATCTCATCTCGGGCACTTCTTACCTTTATGTGTTTGCTCCCAAGCAGAGATGATGGAGCAAGCTGTGAAGTGCCCAAGCCTAATGCATGGCGCAGTAGAGAAAGAGACTTATCCTAAGAAGTATGTGGCCTCCTTGCCAGTCTAGTTATTTCAGCAATGCAAACTGCAACTCTCTTAAAGGATAAGATAGTTCTGTAATATATTAGCATTCCATTTTACCTGTTTTCTCTTTAATAATCTCAAAACCAGAGTCATAGCCTATGTTTTTCCCCCTGTGACAATGCTTTGATTGTAGCACAATTTGTAGATTTCTAAAAGATACCCAGGGAGCTGCCTATTGTGGGTTTTAAAATGTTGTGGCCAAGGGAACTGCATCCCCCAGCACACCCCAGGGGTTCCACCTTCCTACTTCCTGATGTGAAATTGGAAAAGACCAATCCTGTGTTGGGGGTGGGACCATGTCCTACTTCCTAGTGTGGGATTGGTTTTGAATTGGACAAAAACCTTGCTAGAGACTGGCCATGCCCCCTACTTCCGGGTGCGGGATTGGTCTATATAAGGACCAATCCTGTGCCTAGGAGGGTACTAATTTGAATGTAACCAGATTCAAAGGCTGAAAGAGGGTCGTCAGTTTCAGGCCACTGGAGCTCAGGTTTTCTTTCAGTTAACCTTTCGCAGTTTAAAAAAGAACGAGCTTTTATTTAATCATTTCACTATACTATAGCTACCTCAGATCCTACACCAAGAAGTAGAATGGCAGTCCACACTAGTCAGGAAGAATTAGCTGTACACCACGGGTTGGGAAAGTAGATCCATGAGAGGAACAGGATGGTATTAAGAACCTCAGAGTACTGACCTTGCTCTAGAGTATATGAGAAGTGGGACTAATGTCTTCCCAAGGAATTGAAATAGAGAAGGCTGCCTATTCTCTGTGAAGAGTTCTAGGTTTCATGATTTTCTGGCTATCTTCTTTTAGTAGTCCCATAATTCCTGGTACCCTGAGAAGGGAAGAATCAAGAAAAATATCTTCATTCAAAGTATTCACTCACTCTAAGGCCAAGCTTTATTAGCCCAGTTTTGCCTCTGCGGCAAATATAAATGAAATAAAAACAAACAAAAAGACCTTTGGATGATTAACTTGGCTAGGCATGATTTAAACATAGAAAAGAAAACATAAGTACATAGGGTTTGAATAGATAGAGATTAGCAGTAGTACAAGATACAAAAGGATACATAAACACAATTTTGAGTTGTCCTGAGTAACATTCACAGAGAGATAAAAGTAAGTCTTAAAAAAGTAGAAACTGAAGCCCTAAATGAGAATAGCACTAGATCAATCAAATTGATGAATAAGTATTTAATAATCACAATAGTAAGTATAGCATCAGGGAATATGGCAAAAGATTAGTTATTGCTTTCAAGAAGCTCATAGTCTTTTTGAGGCAACAACATTAAATCTTCTCTGTTTAAACAGACAATTGAAAGGATAGTTTGGAAATAATTAACAGAGAGAAGGTCCTACTAGCATTAAGGGGTTCAGAAGAGATATTTTATAGAAGATGGGATTTTAGCTGGAGCCAAGACTGAGTGCCACAGAATTGAAGCTTTCAAATTTTGTTGCTGGAGAAGACTTTTTAATGTATTTTTTGGATGATAAGGAGATCAAATCAGTCAAAACTTAAGTTAATACAAACTATTCTTCAGAAAATCAAATACCAAAGATGAAGTTTAAATATTTTGGCTACATATAGAGAAGACAAGACTCATTGGAAAAGACCCTCATTGGGAAAGAATGAAAGTAAAAGGAGGAGATGGCAGACAGAGATGTGAAAATAATGAACATGAACTTGGAACAACTTTGGGAGATAGTGAAAGAGAAAAGGACCTGTGGTTCCATGGTCCATGGAGTCACAGAATTGGACATAACTGAATAATGAAACAAGACTATCCTTACTATCACGTTATTATGATGTAGATTCCCCTGGATCCAAAACATATCTTAGCAAGCATGAAAGAGAAAAGTCAGAGATGATTAAGTACCTACTTTTAAAAATATATCTTTAATGGTTACTTTATTTTTTACTAATTACATTTAATAAATTTCCACATAAGTTTTCAGAAGTTACATGATCCATATTGTCTTCCTCCCTTCTTACCTCCCCCTTCCCAGAGCTCACAAGCAATTTAATCTCGGTTATGCATATATTATAATGCAAAATATACTTCCATATTATTCATTTTTATAATTGAATAATTTCATAAAACCTAAAACATGTACTGGAATAAATAGGTAAAAATGTATGCTTATATCTGTATTCCTACTCCAACAGTTCTTAACCTTGCAAGGAGATAGCATTCTTTTTCATAAGTTCTTCAGGATTGTCCTGGATCATTTTATTGCTATTAGTAGCAAAGTCTATCACATTTAGACATTTAACAATATTGCTGTTACTGTGTAAAATGTTTTCCTGATTCTGCTTATTTCATTCTGCATCAGTTCATGTAGGTCTTTCCAGTTCTTTGTGAAACCATCATGCTCATTATTCCTTACAGCACAAGAGTATTCCATCATTACCATATGTCACAATTTTTTCAGCCATTCCTCAATTGAGGAATATCCCTTTAGTTTCTAATTCTTTGCCACCACAAAGAAGTATTTATGATTATTTTTGTGCAAGCAAGTCCTTTCCATTTTAAAAAATATATCTTTGGGATACATACCTAGTAGTGGTATTAATGGATCAAAAGGTATGTCTTGTTTTATAGCCCTTTGGATATAATTCCAAATTCAGCCAAACTTTGTGTCTCTAATTTTCCAAGTTTCATCTTTCAATTTCCAATTTTCTCCAAAGTCTAACTATATTAATTGATTTGAAATCATGGGAAACTATTCATAAATTATGTCACAATTTTTAAATCCACTGTTGTTGTTCAGTTGTTTCAGTTTTCTCTGACACTTCATGGCCCCATTTGCAATTTTCTTGCTAAAGATACTAGAGTAATTTGCCATTTCCCTCAAATTTGCTTATTTCATTTTAATTTTTATAATTGAAACCATAAAAAGTCAAGATAAATTTCCCTTAGTGTTTAAAAATAATGGCTTGTTTTCTCCTTCCAGTGATTGTAGGTTTTGTGTTTTTTCTCAGCATGAACTTAAATTAAAAAAAAAAATTCTTTGGGTCCAGATGTTCTAATGATAAAGTAACTATACTGGCATATCTGACAAAATATATAACAGATAGTTGTTAATAAAATGTGTAACCATGGTTCACATAGAAATCAATGACCATTTCTTGAGCACATCACAGAGACATTTAAATATTATAGGAGCTAGTGTTACATAAATTAAAGATCTGTGGACTGGGAATTAAAAAACATGGGTTCTAATCCTTTAACTGCCATTAATTTACTCTGGAATCATGGGCAATTCAGTCAACCTCAATTTCCCCGTTTGTAAAATAGTGATCTCTAAGGTCCATTTCAGCCTCTCATATTTTATGAAGCTGGTAAAAAAGAAATACCATCTTACAAAAATCAATCCAAGTGCCTTTTGTAAGGTTTTTGAATGAAGCAATTCATTAAGAAGTGAGTTGATGTGAAACACCCAAGTATTTCCCTGATGGAAAATCTGTGTAAACAGCCTCACTAATCATCTTTAAAGCTTATGTGAAATCCATCCTGCTATTTCAAATACTTTTCAAGAATACACAATGAATGAAGATGGTATCCAGCTGGTTTTCAGAGTGTGGCTCCTGCTAAGGAAAGAAGGAAGGAAGGAAGGAAGGAAGGAAGGAAGGAAGGAAGGAAGGAAGGAAGGAAGGAAGGAAGGAAGGAAGGAAGGAAGGAAGGAAGGAAGGAAGCAAGGAAGGAAGCAAGGAAGGAAGGAAGGAAGGAAGGAAGGAAGGAAGGAAGGAAGGAAGGAAGGAAGGAAGGAAGCAAGGAAGCAAGGAAGGAAGGAAGGAAGGAAGGAAGCAAGGAAGCAAGGAAGGAAGGAAGGAAGGAAGGAAGGAAGGAAGGAAGCAAGGAAGCAAGGAAGGAAGGAAGGAAGGAAGGAAGGAAGGAAGGAAGGAAGGAAGCAATCAAGCAAGCAAGCAAGGAAGGAAGGAAGGAAGGAAGGAAGGAAGGAAGGAAGGAAGGGAGGAAGGAAGGGAGGGAGGGAGGAAGGAAGGGAGGGAGGGAGGAAGAAACAAAAGGAGGATGGAAGGAAGAAAGGGAGGAAAGAAAGAAGGAAAGAAGGGAGGAAAGGAGGGAGGGAGGAAAGAAGAAAGGAAGGAAGAAACAAGTGTTTATTAAGTACTTACTACATATCGAGTATTGTTCTAAGAATAGATATTAATAAATACAATAAATAAATTCCATGAATATAATAAATAAATCAAAAAGAAAAGCAGTTGTTGCCCTCAACAAGTTTACTTTCTAATGGTAGTTTGGGGAAATGAAGAAATCTGTTCAAGGGCCATAATTTTGAAGCAGGAAAATCAGGCACATATCTGGGAAGGTAATAAAAAAAAAAAAACTGTTGTCTTGGGGCACTCTACAAAATAGAGGATCTAGGAGTAATTCACTAATTGGAGAAGGGAGGCAATGGCTTGCAGAGGGCTATTCCATGATGAGAAGGCTGCAGGAACCATAAGCAGTTCGAGGATAAGGAAGCCCCAGGCACTGAGGGAAGTTCCAAGATGAGACATCAAGAAAGTCATCATTCTGAAGTACAGAAAGTAAAGAATAGTCTTCTTCTTGGCATAAGGGCATAGTCCTACAGACATACCCTGGATGAAATACAGACATGAGAAGGGGCAACCCAAGTTACCAGAAGCTTGTGCTCTCCTGGATAACATGACAGATTTAGAGTTGAAGCGGAAGATGATCAAATCTCACTATAAACATTCTCTATTTGCAAGATATTGGCAAGTCCTGTGACTCCTCTGAATTTCAGTTTCTTATTCTGCAATATGAAGTTATTAGTGCATAACTACCCAATTGTAATCATTATATTTAAACATAATAATATTAATAAGTGCATTTATGTAGTGCTTCACTTTTTGATTCTGATAGCAACTCTAACTTCTATTATAATCCCCATTATTACACATAAGGAAATTGAGCCTGCGAGTCATTAAATGAATTGCTCAAGGCCACACAGCTAGTAAATGTCAGAGGAAGGATTTGAACTCAGATCTTCATGACTCTAGGCCTAACGGTCCATTTACCATACTCTAGATGCTAAGAATTTTGTAAAACTTAAGTTCCTATGCAATTATTATTAGTGAGATCACATGCTTTTCAACATAGTGTCCTTACTGCTGAATCCAAGTAAGTGTTATACTTTGAAGCATTCATCTCAGGAATTCATGTAATTATTTTTAAAAGTTCAATTATTGTTCAAATTCTGTTTGAGTTTCTCTAAAACTGACCTTCCAAGATGGTTTATAGGCACACCTTCATCACCTGAAAGGATAACAGAGTTGTAGCTCCCATTTTAATCATGGGAATTGGCTCCCAAGGATTTCTAGCTATTTCCAAAAATTAGGTCTTTGTCCAGATAGAGAACAGAATAACATCCCCTGAGACTTTTCTAAGTAATAGACCCCAGGCTATGAGAGCAATTCACAAAGAAATCCCCCAAATCTGTTTTGAACAATGACATAGTCTCTGGAATAACTGCATTAGCCCCCTAAGGGGATAATCCTGAAGGATAACATTCATGCTGATGGATAAGTCCTGGTCTGATTTTTAAAATCTTTCCTTGCTTCGTAATCTTATTTTATACAGTGAGACTTCAATGTTTCTAAATTCATGGTTGGTTCATTTTCTTTTGGGGCAGGGGATTCGATCTGGGATGTCAATGGAAATTCCTAATGAGAAAAATCACTTGACCAATAGAGGAGAGCACCATTTTCTAGAATTTAGTCTTAGAGAGTTGCATGCAATGTGACTTGTTCAGTCAGATAGCCAGGATGTGTCAGGGACATACTTGACTGAATGAATGTCTTATTGACCTGTAATCAAAGGTTGGACCTCTATCCATTAGGAGTGGCTGCTTCTCACTGACAGTTATACAAAACTTAAAACGTTTTCAAAGCTTTTTTATATTCACCAGCTTAGTTGAACCTCAGAATAACCCTATGAGGGAAAACTACAAGAGGTTTTATTCCTCCCACACACCTTTATTTTTACAAGTGATTCTTGTAAATCTTGTAAAAAAAAAAACAAACAATAAATTCTTGCTCCACAAGTGTGAGTGACTTGTTCCAAGTCACACAGTTACTCAGTGTTTGTGGTAAGATGTAAATTGTAATCTTCCGGATTTCCAAATACACTGATCTAGATCAATGTTAGAATGTTTCTCAGAAAATTAAAATGATTTCCGAGTATAACTGTTCACATTTTTTTTAAATCTCTATTTCTAGTCCAACAATTTTTAGCGTGTTTCACGATCAATTCTCCTAAGCCACTATTAGTCGTTGTGTACCATCCATCCATTGAACAAGAAAACATCAGCCCTATATCTAAGTGATGTTTACATCATATTATTGTCGCCAACATGCGTCTGGTATGCTTGCTTCTTTTACCTCTTTCAGGATCCAGTGGAAAAGACACTGACTATGAAATCAATGCACTTTAGTTCATATTGTACTTCTGCAATTTTCTATAAATGAAATCTTGAACAAGAGCAGCTGGGTGGTGCAGTCGAAGGAGTGATGGTCCTGGAGTCAGGAAGATTCTTCTTCCTGAGTTCAAATCCAGTCTCAGACATCTACTAGCTAAGGGATACTAGGCAAGTCACTAAATCATGTTTGCCTTAGTTTCCTCATCTGAATATGAGCTGGAGAAGAAAATTGGCAAACCACTCCCATATTTTTGTTAAAAAAAAAAAACCAAATAGGATCACAAAGTCTGAAATGAATGAACAAATAATCTTGGACAAGTCGCTCAACCTCTATGAAACTGTTTATTCAGCTTTAAGCTGAAACTATTGGACCAGGTAGCTTCTGAGGTGTCTTCCAGCTCTTGAGTGAAGCAGATAGATGGTATAGTAGACAGAATACTGGACCTGGAGTTCAAAGCCATGGGATCAAATCCAGCCTCATACTTACTGACTGCATGACCTTCAGCAAGTGACAATTGGTCTTCCTCCATTGTCTCATCTCTAAATGCAGTTAAAGGGGAAACTATTTCCCAGGATTGTTGTGACCATAAAAATATTTAATTGAAAATACTTTGCAAACTCTGAAGTGCTTTGTAAATGCTGACAACTTTTATTATTAATTCAATGATCCCCATATTTATTATTTATAATTTAATAAAATTTATAATTATAATGTTTTCTAAAATTGGCTCAGTATTCTCAAATCAATACGTACTTATTTCCTTGGAAGGAAAGTGAATATATAGGGGGTAGTGAGTATTCTATCTCTAGTACTGTATTACTGAAGTAAAATAAGTTCTCATATTCCATCCTTCCAAATACTCACTGTGTATCTCAAAACCTTTGTCTTCTCATTTTTGAAAAAGCAGAAACTACTACCAGTATTACCTACCTTATAGGGTCATTGTGAGAAAAATAGTTAGAGAGGTTCAAGGGACAGAGTACACATTGCTATTATTTTGTTGTGTACATTTTTGATAGGGTGCAAATAGAAATGATTCTTGGATAAGTTATCTCCTTTTTTTTAATAATTAATGACCTATTTCATAGGTGGGTAAAATATTCTTTAGTCAAATGGAAGTGTTATGGTGCAAGTTTACTTTCTGGAGGAGCACGGAAAGATCCTTCAGTATATCTCTCCCATGAGTTAGAGCAATGATATAGACCTCATTCTGTTTCCATATGATTTTGCTCTCCTCTTCTCTAGGTCTCTATTTTGGGAAATCATTTTATTCCATGTAATTTGGAGATGAACAACTCAAGTAAAGTCAAGAAACATTTATTAAATGCCTACTACCTACCACATACATGCTGACAATGGGGAATACAAAGAAAGACAAATCCAGTCTCCAACTTTGAGGAGTTCACCATCTAATGGGGAAGACATACAAAAAAATCCCATAGAAACAAAATATATTACTCACTAACTGGAGATAACCTAGGAGGGGAAGTATTAAGATGATTGAGGACTGTGAATGGCTTCTTGCAGAAAATAGGATTTTAAGAGAGACTAGATTGAAGGAAGCCAAGGAAGTGGTGAGAGATGAGGTAGAATAGTATTTGAGGAACAGAAGAAAGATAATCAAAACACTCAAAAGGAAGATGCATCACCAGTGTTGCTAAAGAAAGTGTTATTGGAATACTTGCTTTGGTAATATTTATAAAAGCATTTTTATGGATTAAAATCATGTCCCACTTCATATAATGCTAAACATTTTTAGTACATAGGTTACTTTTTCTAAACAGTGTACTTATTTTTCTTTTTATTATTTGTTTTAAAGGTTGGTTAAATGGAAATGAGGAGACATGTATTCTAAAATATATGTATTATAAAAATAAAAAAATTCAACAATATGACACATTTTAAAACATTGGACTCTTCTAAAAGACAATGTTATGCCACAGTGACTATAAGCAATCAATTTATCTGTGATGATTAATGCCCTAGTAGCAATATAGTATATTTGCCGAATTCTCAAGGATTTATTGAGGTCTGGATCTGCTGCCTATTACACAGGACCTAGCAGCTTCTACATGAAAGGATAGGAAGATATGAAATGGGATATCCCAAAAGGGAATGTATCTAGGACGACAACCTAGAATTACAAACCCAGAAAAACTGAGTACAATCCTACAGGGGGAAAATGAAGTTTAATGAAATAAAGGAATTTTAGACTTGCTTGACCAAAAGACTAGAGCTGAAAAGAAAATTTGATGAGCAAATTCTACACTCAAGAGAAGCATAAAAAGGTGAGGTGAAAATGTAAGAGTTTTGATGAGTTTGAATTGAGTACCCTGGAAGTTGTTCACTGAAATAATTACAATATCTATGATACATGAAAAATGTAAGGTACTTAAATTATGCAAGAAACTAAGAAACTATTGTTTCCTTTGATATCTTATGGTTTCATTAACTTTTAATTGTCAAATTCTAATACTAAGACTAAAGTACTTAGGATACTTAAAAACATTACTATTAGTGCAATGGAAAGGAGGGTGTTTGAGGTAGGCCATCATTGAGAACAAAACTTCTATTAACAGGCAAAAGCTAAACTGACAAAAAGAGAAACAAACTGGGGGAAACAAGATAGAGGGAAATACACAATTCATAATCTTAAACTATGAATGTGAACGTGATGAACTCATTCATATAACAGGATAGGAGAGTGGATTAAAAATATGAATCCCTCAATATGTTATCTAAAAGAAACACATTTAAAACACATTAAATAAAAGTAAGAGGCTGGAGAATAATCTACTCTGCCTCATCTAAAGTAAAAAAAAAAAAGAGCAGGGATAGCAATTATGATCTCAGACAAAACAAAAGTAAAAATTGATCTAATAAAAAAGTTAAAGAAGGAAATTACATCATGATAAAAGGCACCATAAGTGATGAAACAACATCAGTTTTAAACATATGTACACCAACTGGCATAGTATCCAGATTCCTAAAGGAAATGTTATAAGAAATAGGTAATAAAATCTAAAAACAAAACAAAACAAAAGAGCACATTATTTGAGGGGGACCTCAAGCTTCCACTTTTAGAGTAGATAAATCCAACAAAAATTTAAATAAGAAATAAGTTAAGGAGGCAAATAAAACTTTAAAAAAAGTTTTATACGATAAACCTATGAAGCAAAGTGAATGGGGAAAAAAGGGAATGTACCTTTTTCATAGCAATACATGATACCTTGACAAAAATTGACCACATAATAAGGCATTAAAACCTCATATCCAAATGTAGAAAAGCAAAAATATTAAATTCATACTTTTCAAGTCATAATGAAATAAAAATCACATTCATTGAAGGGTAGCAGAAGAATAAAATAAACTAGAAACTAATTTTATCTAATAGAAAGAATGGGCCAAAGAATAAATCATATAAATAACCAACAATTTCATTAAAGAAAATGACAATGAAGAGACAACATATCATAATTTATGAGATGTAGTCAAAGTGGTACTTGGGAAGAATTCATATCTCTAGATATTTACATGATTAAAATAGAGAATGAACAGAAAAATGAATTGGGCTTTCAACTAAAAATCTATAAAAAGAACAAATGCATTTTCTATCATGACATGAGCAATATGGAAATACATATTACGTGAAATAAATATTACTTTAAAGAAATCTATATCAGATTATTCACCTTCTCGGGGAGAGAGCAATGGAGGGAGAAAATTTGAATGTTTAAATGTTACAAAAAATTGTTAAAAATTGTCCCTATGTGTAACTGAAAAAAATAAAAACAAAATTGGGGGGGGGGGGGGTCCACATCAAAAAAGTACAAACTCTGTCACATAATTCCAAAGTGTGAAACATTGAGTATGGATGTGATGATTGGGCAAGTAAAAAGGACCAGCCTACCTAAGTGTTGGGGTTTATTAATAAAATGTTGATCACTAGATGATGGATTGTTTGGCCACAGTCACTCATGTAAGTGACTACTAAGCAGTGAAGGGCAGACAGAATACATTAGTAGAAGATATACCCACACTGAAAAATAAATATTAATGTTCATCTGAAAAATGAAGACAGCATTATTTTTAAAGTTGTACTTTGGGATTAAATGCAAAAAATAAATTAATGAATGAAAGAATAAAGAAATAAAGCAAGCTCAAAATTAATACTTTCCCTGGAATAAATACTGGATTTGGATTCAAGAGATCTAGGAGTTTTCTAGTGCTATCAGCATTCAACTGTGTCATCAAGGATGATAAAGATAGAGATGACAAACATTTAGTAAGTGAAAACCAAGTGGGATAAACTTTTTACAAGTATCTCATTTGATCCTCAAAATAATCCTTGGAGTTATGTGCTATTATTGTCCCCATTTTACAGTTGAGGAAACTGAGGCAGGCAGGATTTGAGTGACTAATCCTGTATCAAAAAGCTAGGAAGTGTGTGAGGGAAATTTTGAATTCAAGTCTTCCTACCTCTAGGGCCAACACACATCTAAGAGACCTAACCCATATTTAAAATAATTTTTAGATCCTTATCTTCTGTCTCTAGGTCTAAACCTATGAACACCAAGTACCTTACAACTCTGACTTTTTAAGTCTATAAAGCTAATTTATTTCCATTTCTTCCTTGCCTCAGTACTTCCTCACTCCCTCTCTCTGGCTCTCTCTCTGTCTCCTATTCTCTCTCTCCTTTATCTCTGTCTGTCTGTCTCTGTCTGTCTTTCTCTTTCTCAGGAAGAAAGCATATTATTTTAAAGGATTCAGATATCAGATAGAAACACCCTTGATGAACTCTACTCCTTAAAAAAAAAATCTATCTCACTAAAGAACTATATTAAGTATATTGCTCAAAATCTTAATCAAAGGACACAGCTCATTGGTTGATCACTCAACCTGGAACTCAAAGAGCTCCTTGGAAATGAGTTTATTTTTCATTGTTAATGGTGAATTTACTTCTCCTTCACAAAGCTGTGCATATAGGGAATGGAAAGTATTCATATTTAACTTAGGGTTAAAATAAAGGTTATAGTAGTCCACTAGCCAGAATCAGTCATTTCTACTTAAAAAAGTAAATTTTGGTAACAAGAGAGTGAGAGAATCTAGGGAAGTGATTAAGCCAAGTTTCGACATGGGTACTACATAGTTTGTTTAATAAGTATATTTTTGATGGCCTCTTGTCAAAAATCTCTCATTTGCCCTTGCCCCAATCTCATCTCTTTTTTGTTTTTAAAGATTTCATAACTTGGAATTTAAATGACTTTAGATAGTAGTCCAATTCCTTTATTTTATTTGAATTTATCAAAAAGTTAACATTGTGTGTCAATACAGACAATAACCTTCTGTATTAATTACTTACACAGAAATCAATTAGTATTAAGTGCTAAAAGCATTTCAGCACTTCTCTAGTTCTCTATTGGGAATCCATTTCCATTTCCTTTTCCTTCTTGTAATCATAATTAATATAATTTCCAATATGTTAACCATTTTTATTTTCACTCATTTTATAAATGTTTTTTCCAGATTTCTTTGTATTCTTCATACTCCTCCACCATAATTACACTATTCCATTATTTGACTAATCTACATTTGAGGTTTCTTGTTTTTTTGTGTTTGTTTTTGTTTTTCCAGTCTTTTGCTCTTACATATAATTAAGTCCTTACATTTAAAAATTTTGAATATATTTCAAATTTCATAAGATTCATAGTTCTATTAGACATGCCTTTCTATCTTCCCAAACTGTGAGTATATTTCAAGATGCTGTCATAAGCCCACCTCTCTTTTCTCTACTTCCTCTGTTTTGATCTCATTTGCACTCAAAGACTTAAGTATAATTTCTACATAGAAGACACCTAGAACTAACTATACATACTAACATAGTATTTCTCCCAAACTGTAGTTTTTCATCACTCAACTGCCTCTTGGGGAATATATTTGGAGAGATTTCAAACTCAACATTCATCCTTCCTTTCTTAAACCCATTCCCCTCCTGAACTATTCTGTTCTTGTGAATTATATATTCATCCTTTCAAATATCTATTATTACAAAATACTGTCATCCTTGACTCTTTATTTTCTCTTTCTCAACCCACATATTTTAGTCAGTTGCCAAATTTTGCCCCTTCTAGCTCCTGTAATATCTCTGAATTATATATTATTCTCTCCATTTACACAATCACCACCCAAGATCAGATCACTAACATCCTTCACCCAGATGATTATAATAGGCTTCTAATTGATTTTTCTGACTAGCATCTCTTTTCTATCTAATTCATGTCAAAATAATATCCCTATAGTACAGGTTTAAGTAAGTCAATAAGCCCCAGTTGCCTCTTGACATTCCCTGGAGGAAATATAACACATATTTTGCCCCTAAAACTCTTTGAAACTTTGCCTCAGTTTACCTTTAAAGACTATTACACATTTACTCCCTTCATATCCTCTAAAATCCCGACATTCTGGCCTTCTTTATTATTTCTCTGACTTTACAGAGGCTCAATGTCCTCAGGAGAGAAACATAGCTATTATAAAAATGATTATTTTTAATGGTTAAGAATGGCTATATATATAAACTGGGAAAAATTTATATCACATTTCTCTGATAATGCTCAAATTTCTCAAATATATAAGGAACGAAGTCAAATTTCTAAAAATCATGGTCATTCCCCAATTGATAAATGGTCAAAGGATCTGAATAGGCAGTTTTTAGATGAAAAATCAAAGCTATCAATAATCGTATGAAAAAAATTTTCTAAACCCCTCTTGATTAGAGAAATGTAAATTTAAAAACTCTGTGGTACCACCTTACACCTATCAAATTATCCAATATGACAATAAAGGAAAATAATACATGTTCAAGGGAATGTAGCCAAATTGGGACAATAATGCATTGCTGGTGAAGTTATGAATTGATTCAACTATTCTGGAAGGCAATTTGGAATTATCCCCAAAGGGCTATAAAAGAATGCATACCTGTTGATCCAGCAATACAAATAGTTACTAGGTTTATATCCCAAAGAGATAAAAATTGGGAATGGACCTATTTGTACAAAAATATTTATAACTGCTCTTGTTGTGGTGGCAAAGAAGTAGCAACTAAAGGGATATCCCTCTATTGGAGAATGATTGAACAAATTGTGGCAAATGGTAGTGCTATAAGGAATGATGAACAGGATGATTTCAGAAAGAACTGGGAAGACCTCCATGAACTGATGCAAAATGAAATAAGAAGAACCAGGAGAACATTATAAACAGTAACAAAAATATTGTGAAATAATCAAATGTGATAAGACTTTGCTCCTAATAGAAAGACAATGAATAATCCAGGACATTTCTGAAGGATTTCTGAAAAGAATGCTATCTACCACTAGATTAAAAAAAAACTATTGTAGTAGAAATGCAGATGAAAATATATTATTTATCAATTGTCTATTTGAGTATACGATTTGAGGTTTGGGTTTTATAAGATTATTCACTTACCAAAGGAAATAATATAGAAATAAGTTTTGTATGATAATACACGTATACCCCAAATTGAATTACTCATCAACTCTTGGAGGGAAGAGGGAAGAAGTGAGGGAGACAACATGAATCATATAATTTTGGAATACATATGTAAAAGCTTGTTATTAAAATAAAATAAAGATAAAACATAAAAAAAATAAAACTGGGTAGAATTGACAAAAAAAAATAGGAATAGTTTTATATAGATGGTGGCACTTAAGTTGCTTGGAGGGAAACTTCTAATTCTAAGAGCCAGTGATTATATGGGAATATTCTCTAGGAATAGAGTACTGGCTATTATGAAAGCAGAGACTGACAGATCTTTTGAGTGAGGGAATTCTAAGCTGTAATGGGATTACTGATCAGGTGTTCACTGTCAATTTCACAACAATATGGCAAGCCTTCTGGTGCAAAGGCTATCATATTGCCTAATGAAGAGCAAATCAACCTCACTCAGGCACAGAGCAGGTCAGAGACCAAAGGTAAGAGTAGAATCACATCTATGAGTAATCTTTTCCCTTCTAGTCACAGCAAGACCTACCCTAAAAATAAGCAAAAAACATCAAAGCCACTTCTAATTAGATCCTTGTTCTGTCATGTATTGTTATTAGCTATTTTTTATTATATCTATATATCTGACAAGCATGTGAGTTGATTATCTAATTTCCTATTTAAATTCCTTTATTTTAGCCACCTGCCATAGTATTTAACTTAGTAGATAAACATAGATGATTTTATGCCTTTATCCTATTTAATTTGTAATACATTTTATTAAAAATTTACAACCCAAGAAAAGACATTCATACCAGTCCAGTAAGGTATACTCCCATCCTGGTCAGGAATCTATCATCTTCTCATTTAAAATGCTAATTCAGAAGTTCAAATATCATTCTCAGAAATGAACTTCTTAGCTAGCTATTTACCTCCTAACTCATTTCCCCCCATTTTCTACCTTCTTGCCTTCAGTGGGACTAGTTAAGGAAATACAATCTAGTTTCTCTTTTCTTATGAAAACCTTTGCAATTTTGGCAATACATTTGAAGTCACTTCTAGCAGTATAATCTGTGTCTCTATGAATCACCATAAGTGGGCAGCAATCACATGTGTGGTGAAGTTGTGGGAGGTACCCTATTGGTTGCATACATTGCCTTGGAAGATAATACATCTCTCTTATCATTGTTAACAGTTAAAAATATAACTCTCTGAGTTGGCAGTCAAGTCACCTCCTAATTAATCACTTTTTTCATTCTTAACGAATATAAAATTAGCATTTCATATATTTATTGTATAATAAATTAAAAATGGACATTCAAAACTGCACTGCCTATTGGCAATTCACTGTGTCCTTCATTCTGTTGTCTTCTGTGTATTAAAAAAAGATATTTCAATCAGTGTTTTTTTTTCTTCTTTGATTTCACGCCATACTATTCCTATCTCTCTATTTTCTAGTACCCTCTTTCTTCTCAACTGCTAAAACAGAAAACTAAAGCCCATTGGTTAAATAAACATAGTCATAAAAAACAAACTCTTAGAAGGATTGGTACCCAACTCCAGAAAAAGAACCAATGGTTTTGGAATACATATTGAAGCATAATGTTTTTCACTTTAATTTATTGTGTGATTTTGATTTGGAATTTTGGATCCATATGAGTATTCTCTCACAGCTTGATCAAACCTGCTTACCATCTCAGGGATAAGGTAGGGATAGCATGGAGAGAGACAAGTTGATTCTTATAATTTCAAGAAATATATGTTAAAATTCTTATTACATGTAATTGTCAATAAAATACATAAAAATCCTTACAAAAGCTATATATTGCAGAAAATAGAAAATCCACTATTTTTCTAATATAATATTGGTAGTAATGATTTCTTAAAATAATAAATCCACTGAAATTATGGTTAGTTGATAAGAATAAATTTTGGAGAGATTGTATTCCATAAGCTTTTGTTGTTGTTAAATAAATTATTCTTCACTTTCCTTCATTCAACCATTCATATAACCTTCACTAGTTTCTAAGAAGCCATAAATTACATCATTTATTGAAAAGCAATAATGTTCCTTTATATATTCATATGCCATCATTCCTTTAGCCGTTCCTCAATTGATGGAAACCCCATTAGTTGCTAATCCTTTGCCACTAAAAATAATTTATATAGATGTTTTTACATGTATGAGGTCATTTTCTTTTTTCTTTTATCTCTTTAGAGTAGATATATGAGTGGTACCAATGGATCACATAGTATGCATAATTTAGTGACTTTGGAAGCCAAGTTTCAGATTATTTTCTGGAATCACTGGATAATTCCCACCTGCACAACTCAATCATTATCTCTGTTTTCATGATCTCCAGATCTAATTATGCAGCCCTACATACTTCCTTGATCTCTAGGCTTATGTCTCCAACTTCCTAATTGATATTTGAGAACTAAATGTCCTTTAGACATCTTAAATTCAGCCTGCCCCATGAACTTATCTTCTCTCTGAACTACTTCTCTCCCTAATGAGGTAACTATTATCTTCACTGTCTCTCAAGTTCACAAACTAAATGTCACCCTTTCACTGATCATATTGTCTGTTGAAGTTCTGTAGTTTCTATCTCCATAACATCCATTGTATAAACTCCAGTGATTCCTTATAAGTTTTCCCCCTTCTCTCATTCCCACAATGGACTCTGTGACCAAGTGACCCTATCCTCCTTGCTGACCTTCATACAAGACACTTCTATTTCTCATATCTAGAAAATTTCACTTACAGATCTTTGTGCTTCAAATAATCTCCCTCCTCCATCTCCTGGCCTCCTTGGCTTCTTCCAAATTCAAGATCAAATACCACAACAATCTTTAGGAGGTCTTTCCCATCTCCTTTTAATGCTAGTGCCTTCTCTCAGTTGGTTATCTCCATTTTATCCTGATTATAACTTTTTATATAGTGTTTTTTAAGTTTTGTCCTTTCATTAGAGTCTGAGGTCTTTGAGAGAAGAGAACATTTTTTTCTCTTTTCTTTGTAATCTCAGAATTTATCATATTGCAGAGCACATATAGGTATTGGTAAATATTCAGTGAATTACTAAATAACTAGATTACTTCATGTTCTTTGTTTTCTTTAGGCTTTCCAACAACTGTCATTTTCATTTTTGTCATTTTCCCCCAGTCTTATTTGTATGAGGTAGAACTCCCTAGTTGTTTTAATTTGCATTTTACTAATTATTAGAGATTTGGAACATTTTTAGATAATTGAAAACTTGGATTACTTCTTTGAAATATTGTCCTTTAAACCAATGCATTGCTGGTAGAGTTGTGAACGAATCTAACCATTCTGGAGGGTAATTTGGAACTATACCCAAAGGGTTATAAAACAATACATATCCTTTGATCCATTAATAACACTATGAAGTATGTATCTCAAAGAGATTTTAAAAGGGGTAGGGGAGGACCTACTTCTACAAAAATATTTATAGCTGCTCTTTTTCTCATGGCAAAGAACTGAAACTTGAAGGGCTGTCCATCAACTGAGAAATGGCAGAACAAATTATGGTATATGAGAGTGATAGAATATATTGTGCTGTTAGAAATGATAAATAGGATGATTTTAGAAAGAGCTGGAAAGAACTACATGAACTGATGCAGAGTGTGGAAAGATCAAATGTGATAGACTTAGCTACTGTCAAAAATATAATGATCCAGGACAAAAATCTGAGGGACTAAGGACAAAGATTGCTACCCACCTCAAGGGAAACAACTATTAACGTTGAAAATTCAGATCAAAGCAGAAAATTTTCACCTTATTTTATTTGGGTTTTTAGTCTTTTGTGATTATTTTCTTACAAAGATGAATATTACAGAACTATGTTTTGCATGATAATATATGTGTAACCAAAATGAAAGTGCTTGCCAGCTCCAAGAGAGTGAAAGGAAGGGAAGGAGGAAGACAATTTGGGTCATATGACATAAACTTATGTGGAAATTTGTTATTAAATGTAATTGGCAAAATAAAATATCTTTATGATGAAATATTACCTTTTGACCATTAAGCTATTAAGAAATGTATTTTATCACCCTTTAAAGAACAAGTAGCTTTACCCCCTTCATTTCAGAAAGAGCAAAAATTTATTTTGAATTTTATATATAAAGCTTTTATTTCCCTTCTCTTCTCAGGTGACATGCTTACAATCATATCAAGCATCCTCTCTGCCACTTTAGAATTATCTCCTACCCATCCACCCACTTCCACTGGAGTCTTATTTCTTTTCCTTTTAACATTTCTTTTTTCTTTTTGACTAGGAGTTCACATAGATATTTCTCCAGATTTTAAAATAATATTCTCTTTCAAGAGAGAAGTTAAATTAGGAAAAAATTCAATAACATGGCTCAATCAGTGCTATCATTGAAAAATACATGATCTCTTCAGTGATTTAGAATTTGTCTTGTTTCTTGAACTTCCTGTAGATGTATGATGTAGCAGCCCACTCATAACTAGGGGCAAGGGGATCAGTCAGTCTTGGGCATGCTCAGTAGTGCTCATGGCTGGGAAGGCCTCTGACCCTTGACCCCAGCTTCTCCCAGGTTAGGCGGGAAAACAGGTTTCTTTGTTCTCACCTGGTTAAGAGAAACCACACCTGCGCCTTGTCATTGACCAATGAGGGTCATCCCTATGTACTGTGTATATTTGCATATCAAAAACTATATCTAGCCCAGCAGGCTCCGCCTTCATTCTCTCTCTGCCCTCTGCCCTCTGCTCTCTGCGCTCCTTCTCTTTCAGGCTACCTGATGGCTGTCCTTGCAGGAGCTTGGCCAGAGGCCAAGCTCCATCTTTAATCTTTCTCTATTCACCTCTCTGACCTGCGTGGAATGGATCTCAGGACTGGAATAGCCTACTGAATTGGTCCTTTGATCAGAGCTTAGCTGTGGCTCATTGATAATTAATAAAGACTCATTCTGAACACCTCATATCTCTACTAGGACTCCGTCACTTCCCTCGTGGTATCAAAACTTCTATCCTGTCTCTATCTTCCTACCTTGTGGCTTCTCTCACCTCTGAGAGAGCTACAAATGGCGCCCACGTGCTTAGGGCCCACTCCTAGCACTCTCGTGGCTTTCAACTCTTTTATTTCACACAGCGAATGGGAGAACGCGTTCGAGGACACGAGGCTAATAGTAGGCGGGTGCCGGAAGTCCAGGAAGGTTGCCGATCCTCTGGCCAAGGACGGTAAGTCCTCCTCTGCTTGAGGTGGGTCTCCCCTCTGAACCCTGCTCGACTCTTAATGTCGTAGCTTGATGGGGGAGAAATGGAAGTCTCAAGAGCTTAATTGCCTGAGACTAAATCAGGATGAGGGAAGCACACGATCGGTCAGAGAGGGATTCTTAAACTATCTCTGTCAGGGAGGTGCAGTTTCCCTCCCCCACCTGGGTCTGCTAGTCGGAGGCCTCCTCTCTCGGACCTGGATCTCCGGAGGTTAAGAAACACCTGAGGAGTGGTCTGAGGGGGAGGGGAAGAAAAAGGACATTTGACCCAGGGAAACCCTCACTAGGGGCGATTGAGAACTTGAGAACTCTCAGTCTGAAATAAACAGTTGCTAGAGCCTAGTGAATTTCAAAAGGAGCAACTGGGAAAAGAAAAAGCAGGAGTTAAAATTTCATCAGGAAAGCAAAGTCAAATTTACCTGCTATTCATACGCGAAAGCGGGAAAGGCTAGCTAAGACTCAAGGCAGAAACTGCTGCAGAATGCTAAGGAGTTCTTTCTTAAGCACTTCTTATTTCAAAAGTTCTGCAAGTTAATCTTTACAAGAAACTCCCTGTGCCTTTTCAGGAGAGGTCAGACTCAGATGCATTTGAAAGGCTTATCAGGAAGTGGTTGCCTTCAGGGCATTTAAAAGATCAGAATTACTTGGAAAAAACGGATAAAAAACAAAAAATTTTTTCTAATAAAATCGTAGGTCTCAGCACAATTAAGGAATCAAGGTAATAATCCTGAATTAGGTTAAATTCGGAACAGCCTAAGTTGTAAAAAGATATTGCCATTCTGTAACCAAAGGCAGAAGATTTTTTTTAAACAAGCAAGCCTCCGAACTCATTTAGCATGTGAAAAAGCTCCTAGGAACTCTTTTGTTTGAGGTCCAGCCAGGTAAAGGCAGGCTTTACCTGGGCGATTGCAAATACAGTAAAGTAAGATTTGGGAATTTGAATTTTAGTTTAGGTAGGATAGGCAAAATTATAAAGGAATGTCTGCTTATATTTTTTGATAAAGGAAGTTAAAAAAGGAGAATTAAATATCTTTCTCTGACTTTTGTTATATGCCACAGAATATCAGGACTAGAAATGTTTTATCAGTAGAGAAATTTTGGTATGAATCACGAGGTAATTAAAGTGCAAACAGAAAACTTTTAAGGTTTGGGCTTAGATCTGAAGCAGCTTGAAATGTTTTTCTCTCTACCGGCCACGTGGCTTGAGCCACGTGGAAGATAGCATCAGAGCAACTGAGGTTGCAAGTTTTATCACTAAGGCTGTAATTGGCTAGAAGAAAACTTAATACTAAGATATAATAAGCATGAATTGGAATATGATTTAAAGGAATTTCTAAAGCTTTCTGATTTTAACTATGGAGGAATTATTAACACTTTTCTAAGCAGGACATAAAGCAACAGGATGAATCTTGAGCAGAGCTTATTCAAACAACCTGTATGCAGTTCAGAAACTTTTTACTGGGCATATTAACATACCTGTATCCAGAAAGCAAATGATTTATAACTAGAATAGCTTTTACTATGGAAAATTAAGACACATGCTCAGCAGAGTAAAAGCATGGTTAGAAGGATTTAATCTGTTTACCAGTGGTTAATTATTAAGGTTATCAGGAACTCTGTTACTCAGTACAGTAATTTATTAAGGATTTGAAAGAGGCAATACTATCATGTATTAAAATTGCAGATATTGAAGCTGATCATGATATTGAAAAGAGACCTATGATAATAAGGCAAATTCAAAGGCTACTGGCATAATTTGATTTACTTCTGCAGTGAAGATTTGCAGAATTAGCAGATGAAAGTAATGATTTTATTCACAGTATTAAGATCTTTTCAGTTATGAAGCTAAGGGAAGTAGTTCAGAAATAACAACTTCTATGCAATTGTTTGATAATTCTATGCATATTTTTACAGCATAAGACAATGCTATAATTTTAATAACTGCACAAGGTGGAAATTTTTCAAAAAGCAAAAATTGTGTGCAGGCAGACAAAGGCTTAAGATCCCAGCACACATGGGTCAATTCACAAGTGATTTATAATATGATATTTTTATGATTACGGATTTGAAAAAGCAAATATTTAAGCATCTATACATGCTGTTTTGAACACACAGCTGCTGGCATTCTCTGCTCTAGCAGAGGGCCAGATCTATAGTACATCTATATCCTGAACAAGCAGGTGATATCGCTTATCAATGCAAACTGCTGTGGATTAATTTCACCCCTGATAAATATCCACTGTATATTTTGGAGCAAAAGATGCATTTCAGTTTGCTCCTGGCACAAAGGTTGAACTGTGAAAAGTGATGGGAGATACTTACTCTCCTGGTTTATGGGTGCAAGCTCAAATGAAGAAGTAAGCAAAGTGATTGCAGATTTTATAAATATCTGTGCACTACTGTCTATTCCAAACAGCTTGGAATAGCAGGGCTTTTTACAGCAATGCAAAGGCTAAATTGCATAGCTCATGGCTTACATGCAAGCTATGGTACAAAGAGCTCAAAGGAATTCATGAGCCCCAAGGTTCAAAAACTGAAGGTATATATGTTCTGTCACTTTCTAACTTTCTAAGACCCAATGAGGCTTTCATTTGGGGTCGAGGTTTTCTGGTCTATTTTCTCAGATACATGGAGTCCATGGAAGATGATTAAGAGCATCTGGTGGCAAGAAAATCTGCCCGGAAGAAGGACAGAAGGCAGAGGTGTCTGGCACAGGACACCAGAAAAGCAGCACATGGACTGTAAAGACTGCCCTATAGGCAGGTTTAACACACTATACACACACACATGCAATTGTATGAGAAACAATGTACATGCAGAAGAGTATCATTAAGTCGCTAACAGATATTCTGTTCTAGGAATATATGGGTATTTGGTAAAAGATCTAACTTTATTACATGCCTGAAAATTTTGACTGGTATTGGTACAATGTGTAACTTGAAATGATATTATTGGAATTGTTCCATGTTAGCCAAATTTGATCAAATATCAAAAGGGTATAATTGGGAATATTATGACAGTATAAGGAATGCTGTCCACTTGCAGCACAAATGGGTATTACTATCCAAAATGTACTGATGATTATTGTCTTAAAGGGTACATTATATTTGCAAACAATATGTTTTTGCTAGAATCAGACTTATCTAGAAGTCAATATTGTTAAGCTGTGACTGTTCCACTTTCATAAGGAAAAGAGGTGGATATGGTATCACTAATCATCTATCTTTTCTACACCCCAGAAAGAATATAAGTTAAAGCTTTGTAACAATCAATATTGAATTTAATGATAAAGATCACATTGTGTGAGATACCTGAATTGGGTTAAATATCATCAAGATATTAAGACTGTAAGGGACCCAAGGGGATGATAATGTTGGGTCGAGGTCTTGTTTATATGTTCACAGATAATGAAAACATCTGGTCTCCCACGTCATGCTTCATGCCAGCTGATACAGACCAGGAAGAGAAGCAGACGGAAGGTGATGGCATCAGCTACCTACATGCCAGCCACAATCCAGACTCGCTGGAAGGACACTTCTTTGGTGACTAATATCACTCTAGAACAATGACATTACACTATTAGAGACATTGGCTATTAGGCCACTGACGGACACTTGTCATGCTGACATCCATTGAGATGGGGTACCCAGAGCAACATCAAGTATGCTAACTCAGAAGGACTAAATCACACTTGTGTCTGTACAAGACACCAGATACATCCCACATTCCAAAGACTTTGCGATGGGATTGAGATGACATAGCTACAAATTGTCTAGCTACTAATGTATACCTTGTATTTTGTATATGATGCTGTCAAAGGGAATTTTGTATGCATTATGAATTGTATGCATTGTAAAGCTACCACTTGTATTGTAAGAAATGCTGTTATCAACAAGGGTATAGACCTTGGTAGGACTCTCCAAAGAGCAGGAGATAGAAATTTTTCATTCATAACACAAACCTAGCAACCCTGACCACAAAAATCATGTTCAATGCAAGAGATGTTGAACAGGAATGTTCAATGCACAGATGGTCCTGATGTCACTCTTAAAAAAGGGATGAGATATCAGGCAAAATGCACTTTAGAAATTTTTAATTAGGAACCAATGTTATTGAAAATTGATCATCTACATCCATGTGTAGGTTATATTCCTGACAAAATCTATGTAGACATTATGTGCCAACTGCCATTGCTGTAGTTAAATGATAACATCATTGTTGATCACTACTCCTAAAACTCCATCTTTTGGATTAATATCTTTATGGAAACTCTTTCTTGCTCTCTAACACCAGTCCCAGAATTCAGACGGCCGCTGGATTCGGGATCTATTGGCTTCCCTTTCATATACTGGAAGACGTTCTGGTATATGGAAGTAAGACCTCATGAAAAACTGAGGGCTCTAGGTTTGACAATTTCTGTGGACGCGCAGTCATTGTCTCTCCTAGGTGGAAAAAATTATTATTGCACAAAAACATGGAGCAAGGGCAATGTATAATCTAAGTTTCACTGTTTTGGAGTATGGATTAAAAACATGACACAATAGGCACAGATAAGCTTGTAGAAAAAGCACATTGAATATTATTCACTGACAATTAGGAATGAAAAAGCTATGTCAAATGCTGTGGGTACAAGAAACTGTAGAAATTGTTTCTACATGGGAAACAACTTAAGCTTCTATTTACCCAAACATTGGTTTGGTGGAATGAATTTTGCAAATATTGGTAATGGTATAGGCTTGGTTATCATATTGATGGGTTTATTTATACAAGCAGAGATTTAAAATAAGGAAGACATTAGGAATATGCAGTCAGAACTTGAAATATTACTTCATTATCACCATCATGGTTATTTAAGTTACGATTGAGAATGTAAAATGGATGGGAATATTGGTCTTTGTTAAAAAATTGCACTGTGATTGATGTATTGATGTTTTTGCAAAGCCTGTAATGGTGCAAAATTATGTTCATATACAAGGCGAATTTTGATCTATTTAGATCAGGAATTAGAAATCATTGGGAATGTAAGTTCTGATATTTCATATTGGCTCAGTTTCAAAGATACCACATAGACAGTGAGCCAAGAGAATCTTGTATTAATTTTGGGATCAGGTTCCCAGGATCAATTTTCTGAGATCATTTGACATGTGATAACATGATCCTCCAGAATTGTTAAGAGAGGATGTTTTTCTTTGAAGGGATCTCTCCCAACACACAAACAAAAAGAAAAGGGAGAGGAATCTTATAGAGATCAGTATTTATATTTTTAGAGGAAACTTTTAGTCACTCTTGATTGATCAACCTTGATTTTTTCTTTTACACTATTAAGGCCAGAATGTTTAAGTACAAGGAAAGTACTGTTAATGCTCTGATCCAGAATTATGAAGGTGCAAAGATTTCTAGAATTACAGTCACCTAACAGTCGGTGAACATGAGAACATGACAGCAATTGTTAATTTTCAGATGACCATACTGGAGAGTGATGTCTGATTGCATGTAAGGGGAATCATAATGAATCTTTCATTATGGATCAGACAGCCTCAGCCACGGTTACATTTTCCATGTGAAATGGATGTTTGAGGTTGGGAAATGCAGAGACATGGCGTACTGACACCCTCAGTCGCTGGATGTCCTGGCATCGAGCTACCAACCAGTTTTCTATGTGGCAGGCATCTGGCAGTGAGCACGGAAAGATCCCCAAGATGCAGTATCAGGACGAGAGAAAGGAAGGACTTATCCTTCATCTCCAGGGATAGTATTTTGCTAACTGTTGAAAAGGCGGACAACTTCTGATAGTCCAGACTGTGAATGGTGGCGTGTTTGGTTATTGCACCTGTCATGTGAACCATGGAGTTCTACCTCATTAGATCAGGATCAGTAGCGTGGAAATTATTTTCTTAACATTTTTATATCTACTAAGACTGTTGCATTGATCTTGAAATGCAGACAGGCAGATAGAAAGATCAGTTTGGGAATTTTTAAGATTGATCACTGAATCAGTTTATGCTGATGTTCATTCTTGATTGGGATATCTAAGTCATACAATCAGGACAGGTTTTTCATCTCTGTATCAGAATATGATTATGCACCAGACTGTTTGTATTTGTTGATGCTGTAATGTTGCTACATTTTAATATTACACTATTCATTTGTGTGTAAAACAAAAAGGGGGAGATGTAGCAGCCCACTCATAACTAGGGGCAAGGGGATCAGTCAGTCTTGGGCATGCTCAGTAGTGCTCATGGCTGGGAAGGCCTCTGACCCTTGACCCCAGCTTCTCCCAGGTTAGGCGGGAAAACAGATTTCTTTGTTCTCACCTGGTTAAGAGAAACCACACCTGCGCCTTGTCATTGACCAATGAGGGTCATCCCTATGTACTGTGTATATTTGCATATCAAAAACTATATCTAGCCCAGCAGGCTCCGCCTTCATTCTCTCTCTGCCCTCTGCCCTCTGCTCTCTGCGCTCCTTCTCTTTCAGGCTACCTGATGGCTGTCCTTGCAGGAGCTTGGCCAGAGGCCAAGCTCCATCTTTAATCTTTCTCTATTCACCTCTCTGACCTGCGTGGAATGGATCTCAGGACTGGAATAGCCTACTGAATTGGTCCTTTGATCAGAGCTTAGCTGTGGCTCATTGATAATTAATAAAGACTCATTCTGAACACCTCATATCTCTACTAGGACTCCGTCACTTCCCTCGTGGTATCAAAACTTCTATCCTGTCTCTATCTTCCTACCTTGTGGCTTCTCTCACCTCTGAGAGAGCTACATATGAAATTCACCTCCTAAAATCTTCAAGACAATTTGTCATTTAGTATTTTTTATTAATTCAACAGTCTCATCCCACTTCCATCTATCTGTCTCATTTTCCTTTTTTAGATTAATTTTTGTTTTATAAAATTTCTAAAACTTACTTTTTCTTATCTAGTTTTTTCTTGCCAAGTAATTTTTGCTTTTATTTCTCCTTTAGTCTTTGTCCTTAAGTTCCTCTCTTCAGTTCCTTTAAACTTCCTCTCTTGGAAGCTGGAAGTATAATCTTGATCTAGAATTCATTTTCTGTCAAATTTCCTCCAATTACTTTCAAATTTAATCTCAAATTCTTCCTTTTTTTCACAAGTCCAAATCACTTTATTTCCCTTATTATTACTTATCTCAATGATCTGTCTCTTCCCCCATTGCTTTTCGTATATAAGCCAAAAACAGAAAGAATAGACTTTATATGAGATGAACAGAGATTGAAATGGCAAAGGGAAATAGAGAGATGATTAACAATGACTATATCTGGGAAAAGATCCAAAAGGATTTGGCCCTTGAATCTTCTGATGAGGAAATCTACCTTGAATAAATCACAGATAAGTGGTTGGCTCTAAGAGCATCAGATTTCACTATACTTCTGGATTTAAATGATAGCAAAAATCAACCTGGCAAAATTATTCCTCTAGTAAATTTGTAGAAATTTAAGGTCATTATTTTCTATAAAAATATGGTTGCAAAACTGAAATTTAAAACAATAGGAGTGGAGGTTGTTGTTAAATTTGATTCAACATGAATCAGGACATAGGAAGACTGAATTCATAATGAATTGATCTTTCTCCATAATGTAGGTGGTGACCATTTTCACTTAATATATCTATTTCTAATAATGAACTATAATCCTCAATATTAATCTCTTTTTTGTTTTCAGGTTTGCTTAGTAAAGCAACCTTAATCTGTAAAACAAATGTAAGTACTTTTGGAATACAAGCAGTTTAATAGGAAGAAAAGAATCTTAGTGGGATGGGGGTAACAATCACTTTTAATTTTAATTAAAATTTTTTTTCAACTCTCAGAATGAATACTAATTTTTAATTATAAGGCAGAAGAGCAGTAAGAGGTAGGGCAATTGAGGGTAAGTTACTCTGCCAAGAAATAAATACTCTTTATCATTTAATACTACATTATATAACAATTATAGAACAACATATAAATATAAGTACATATAAAATATATACAGAGTGAAAGGGTGTCAGCTTAAAAAGGGAATCACCATCAACATCATCATCAACAACATCAATATCATCACTATCAACATCATAAACAATAACAGCAACAACATCATCACTATCAAGATTATAAGCAATAACAGCAACAACATCATCATCAACATCCTCAGCATCAACAACATCAACAGCAACAGCATCATCACCATCAGCAACATCATCAGCAAGCAACTAGGGGAATTATGAAGACTTTCTACATTTACAGATTACTCTTTTTTGAGTACATTATTGTTGTTACTGTATACAACATTCTCCTAGTTCTGTTAACTTCACTTTGCAACACCTCCTATAAGTCTTTTCAGTTGTTGTTATCATCTTTTTTCTTTCTTATGGCACATATTGGCCACATATGGCACAATTATATTTTATTCTAAGCATTTACCATCACTTTTTCAGCAATTCCCCAATTGTTGTACATGCCTTCAGTTTCTAGTTCTTTTCCAGCACACATACACACACACAAAACGCTGCTATAAATATTTTAGAACATATTTTTTATTTTTATTTTTCCTGGGTCATCTTAGGAAATAAACCTAATAGTGGTATTACAGGATCAAAAGGTATACAAAGTTTTATAATTCTTTGAATATAATTCCATATTGTACTTCAAAATGGTTGAATCAGTTCACAGTTCCAGCAGCAATGTATTAGTTTTCCTATTTTTCCATATCCCTTCACCATTTGTCATTTTGCCCTTTTATTCTTTCAGTCATTCTCTCAGGTGAGATAATAGCTCAGAGATGTTTTGATTTGCATTTCTCTAATCAATAATGATTTAGACAAATTTTTCATATACTTACATAGCTTCTATTTCATTATCTAAATATCTGGACAAATGTTCATATTCTTGTACATTTGACAAATATCTCTTTATATTTAGATATGAAACTATTAACTGAGATACTATCAGTAATTTTTCCAAACCTGTTGCTTTCTTTCTTATGTTGGCTTTATCAATTTTATTTATACAAAGACTTAAATTTAATGTATTCAAAATTATCCATTTTACATTTCACAATGCTTTCTATTTCTTGTTTATTCATAAATCTAGTAAGGAATATCTTCCTTGTTCTTCTAATTTGTTTATAATATCTGCCTTTATACCTAGATCTTGTATCCATTTTTATTTTATCTTGATAAACAATGTAAGATATTTTTTATATCTAGTTTCAGCTGAAATGATTTCTAATTTTCCCAATAGCTTTTCCCAAATAGTGAATTCTTTTTACAATAACATGAAATTTTACCTCTATCAAACAGTTAATATAATCTTTTAAGACTGTTTGTTGCATGTCTACTTTGCTCCACTGATCTACTTATTTAAATACATTTATTTAAAGACTCTTTAATTTAAACCTATTTATTTTATTTAAAACAATTTGTTGGAAGACTCTTTATAGAAGTAAGGAACATCAAAAGCTGGAGGGAGGGAAGAGGAGAAAGCACTCAAGAAACAGGAGAGAATTAATGCTAAGTACTAAGAATGAAGATAATAGTGCCACATATGAGTTGCAGTACCAGAGATTTTAATGATAGAGTTATTTGGTTAATTACAGAGTGTTTAGAGAGAAATCAAAAGGAAGAAGAAATCTGACCATAAAGAGCTTTAAGTGCAAACGAGGGGAAAAGAATAAATCTTTCTATAGAACCTACTCTGTGCCAGTTATTGGACAATGTTCTTTTGTTAAAAAATCCTTACCTTTTATCTTAAACTCAATAATAAGTATCAGTTCCAAATCAAAAAAAAATGTTAAGACCCAGGCAACTGAGGTTAAATAAATACAGAGTCACACAACTAGGATGTGTCTGATATCATATTTGAAAGTAGAACCTTTCATCTCTAGGTCCAACTCTTGATCCACTGAGCACCTACCTTCCTTGGGCAAGCTTTTTACAAATATCTCATTGGATCCTCACAATCCTATGAGTTAGGAGCTATCCTTATCTATATTTGATATTGAAAAAGTTGGGTCAGCTATGAGTTAAGTGACTTGTTTTAGGACATACAATTTATACATGTCTGAATCTGGCTTTGAACTCAGGACTTCCTGACTTAGTATTGATTCTAAGACAAAAAAATAAGGGTTATTAAAAATACCTGATGCACCCTTGAAAAGTGTCAATCCTTAAATGTCACAATGCATTTCCAGGATAGGTAAGTTAGTTTAAAAATTAGAGAAATATTCTTCAAATAATGAGTGAGTCACAAAAAGAACATCAATAACAAAGAGAGCCTCTATAATCATTTGCACCCCAGTGTTAAGGCTGATTTGTTCCCAAAATAATGCCTCTTCTCTTGATAGAGTTTTGCCCCCCTTTTGGGGTCCTGGGAACCCAAAAACTTTTCTCTGTGTGACCTCTATTATTCTTTTGGTAGTTGGACACACAATCTCATTGAAGCATGACCCACAGTGACTGATGAGAGAGCTAGCAATGTCAATAAGAATGAGGCAACTTTATTAGTCCTCCAATCTGTTCCCAAATAAACTTGTTTTGAGGTTCAAACACTGATTGGACTCCTTAGTAAGGAGTATTTTTCTCTTCCTAGTCAATATCCTGGGTTTCCTTGATTATACAGATAACTACCCCTGCCTGGAAGTTGTCACACAATCCAATAAATAAACAAGATAGAATCAGCCATAAATTATTTAGCATGATGAAGTCCAGTTATTTATCTTGCTTGTAATAACAGCCACGGTGGACTGTGACTTCCTTCAGGGTAGGGATCAGAATGGCAATTTATGCTTCTGCAATCAAAAGAGGTTTACAAATGGATTATCGGAATTTCACTGAATTCCTTCCCAGGTGTTTTCATTCTATTTTAATGTTGTAGCTGTTGTTCCTTTTTTATTTTTTCCCCTGCAAATAATTTTCCATAATGGTCTCTACTGGGGAGGCTCATACTATTAGAAAAAGGATGAAGGCAGGACTTAGCAGCTTATTTTTACCTGTATAATTAAATCTTTTCATTTTACTCCTCTACTGATGTACTCATCATGATTACCTCTGGGCATGAATGTAATGCAAAATAAATGTCCAACCACTAAGGATATTAAATAAAGCCATATTCACCAGACATCTTTTGCAGCCGTGATACTGAAAGTAGAAAGAGAAATTGGTCTGTTTCTTGGATTTTACTGATATGGGGTATTCATCATTTATAGATGCAGAAACAGTCAAACAAGAGGAAATTACTTGCCCAGGGTCACACAGTGTGAAGATTAAAATACACTCTCCCATGATTATGAAGATTAAAATTGTAACCCCTGCCTATTTTTAGAACACCTTACTTAAAGTTGAGTGGGAAGATCTGGCCATTTTTTATATCTAATCACCAAAAGTGTAAACAATCCACTTAATCATTAAGTGGGAGGTCTGTGACCAACGAGTGCAATAGTGGGTGACGAATGAGAATCAACTGACTGCCTCCTGGGCAGGCCTAAGCAAGATTTTAGACTATGATTTGTCCACATAAAAAGTGGAGGAAGACATAGGAAGTGATGCAAAAGAAATGTCTTTAAAAGGAGCTGTCACTTCCTGTGGGAGAGACTTCTTCATTCTTTGGAGTGGAGGCTGAAGGAGAAATCTGCTGACTGTTCCTCATTTAGACTGTTGGACTGAAACGTGGTGACTGAAAGAGCTGACTCCTTTCCTGGATATTTTCTGAAGAAACTAGCCTCATGAGGGACTAGCCTCTTGAGAGATTTTTCCCCCAAGTCCTTGGCTTTGCTGAGGCCAGCTAAGGACCAACTCTCCCTGCCCAGGTTTGGTTAGGGGCCAGAAGTAAATGACTTAGTGCTTAGGCTAAATATCTTACCTTATCTGCTCTCTGATTTTCCTTACTTCATTCTTTCAACATTTTGTAGATAAATTGTAAATGAATCTCTTTGGAATTAATATAAATTCCTGGCAACCACACTCTTAAATAATCCAGTCCAACCTTTATATAAATTAACTCCCCTTTCCCCCTTACAACAGTTAATAAGTGGCAGAGGTCAGATTTGAATTCAGTATCACAACTATGCCTGACTCAAGGTCCCACTGTCTATCCACTGTACCTCTAGCTACCATATATATGGTATATATATTTATATAATCATATATGTATGTATGTGTGATTTGTATATTTCTATCTATCTATCTATCTATATCTATATCTCTCTCTATATATATATATATATACATATACATATACATACATACATACATGTATATATATATATGTACTCTAAAGGCTGGTATGAATTTACTTAGATACACACAAATACATATACATGGATAAACAATGTTACAGAGCTGAAAAGGGCCAAATAGATCATTCATTTAACCCCATTAGTCAAAGGATTATTGGATTATGAACCAGATGTGGAGCCTGAGACTTAGAAAATTTAATTCACTTGTTTAAGATTACAAAGGTAGCAAGTGTCATGAAAAGAATTTTAACCTAGGACCTCTGGCTCCAAAGACAGTGCACTTTATCAGGATTTCTTATTTCTGAGTTGAAGAGTTTCTCACCAGCCATCATGTAAAACTATACCTGAAAATTAATCTCCTTTACAATATATAACTGGAAAACACTTTTATACTGCTTTAACTTAAAGCACTATAAAGTGCAGTAACTGGTTATCTCCTGAATTAGCTCATATTGGGGTTGATTGTTGGGATCTTTTTTCTTTTTATCAAATCTAAGTCTACCTCTGTTATTTACCATCCAAATTCTACCCTAAAGGGTCAAGGAGAACAAGAATAATCTCTCTCCCATGAAATATGTTATTCCTCCCTAATGCTTCTCTTTTCTAGGCTAAGTTTTCTCAATTTCTCCAACTGATTTTTGTGACCTGATTCACAATGCAGGCCATTTTCACTTGAATATTCTAAAACTTCTGTTACTGTCTTTCTTTAAATGTGGAGCAAAACTAAACACATTACTTGAGATAATATCTGACTAGGGGAGAATACAGCAAAACTTATTAACTGTCAGACCTGAACTCTGTGTCTCTGTTAATACCATCAAAGATATTGCATTAGCTTTTTTAATAATATAAAATACTGTTGACTCATTGATTTTTTAGTCAGCTAAAACTCCCCAAAGTCATTGACCTTTATATTCTCATCCTCTGCACAATACTTTTTTTTTTCTTTCTACTAGGGTGTAACACAATTAGTCACCAATAGATCAGTATGAATTGGTTTAACAGAATTCATTTTTCCTTTATTTAATAATTCATTCATTCAACAAACATTTAGTATGAGTGCTATACTCCCTAACATGGGCATTATGGAAAAAAAAATATATAACCTTTCAAAGTCTCCCTAAGTGTAACTCATTATGAGCAACTATTGTCATAATAAATATCAAAAGAAAAGCATATTTGGGCATGCAATGAAAACTAAAAGTAGTTATAGGAAACTCAAGATTTATACAACTCAGTCCTATCTCTGTTCTTTGTATATCTGCCATTTTTCCCAGGAGCCATTTCTTAATGATCAAAGCCTTCCTTCCCTTCTCTTACTTTGTCAATCTACTCCAGACTCTGAGTCCAGTTTGTAAGATATATAAATTTAAAAAAGCATATGAAAAATCAGAAGTCATATGTAGGGAATGGGGAATGTCTATATAATAAAAATCCCTAGTATTATAAAATTGTGGGCATTAAAATGTATTATAAAAAACTGTGCAGTATAAACGGTTCATTCATAATGCTGCGTATAATTATTGGTAAAGAAGAGCTTCCAAGTGTTTCTTTAATGATAATGATCAAGGTGTGAATGAAATGTGGAATACTTACTATTTACAGAGTCAGTGTAGAAGTTATTGGATGAACCCAAGTCTAATATCTCTTTTCTAAGTTCTAGTCCTAAAACTTCAACTATTCCATCTGGATATTCCAAAGACATTTCATATGCAATATGTCTAAAATCAAACTCAATATCTATTGTAAATATGATAGATAATGAGTTTAAGCCCTTGCCTCCTTCTTCTTTCTCAAAATCAATGTTATGTATTGGTTCTTTTTGTTTTTAAACCATTACTTTCCCTCTTGGAGTCAATACTATATATTGACTACAAGGCAGAAGAGTGGTAAGAGCTAGACAATGGGGGTTAAGTCACACAGCTGGGAAGTGTCTGAGGCCAGATTTGAAGCTAGGACCTCCTGTCTCTAGGTCTGACTCTTAATCCACTGAGCCACCCAGCTGCCCCCTCTATGTATTGGTTCTAAAGCAAACGTATTCTCTCTCCAATGAGCCACTGAACTGCCACCATATAGGTTCATTTCTCAATTTTTTTCACATCTGCCCATTGCTTTACACTCATATCACAACGTCACTATTTTGATTATTCTTCACATCTCCCCTGGACTATGACAACATTCTTTAAAATAGTCTACATGCCCCGAGCTGGCTCTCCCTTCCAACCTGTTCCCTCAGTTGCCAAACCTATATTATGAAAACATGTGTGACCATTTAACTCCCCAAGTTAAAAAGTTTCCATGGCTCTCCTTAGTCCTAGTAAGGAATACAACCTCTCCTTGCATTTTTCAAGCACTTCTCAGTCTGACTTTAGCTTATTTTACCAGACTCAAGCATTATTTCTCCTTATCCACTTTCTATTCCAACTAAATTGTCCTTTCATCTCCTACCTCTGTTATCTTGACATGAGTTTTCTGTCATGCACAGATTTTCTCCTCCCCTCTGCCTCAAGGAACTCTAAACCCCTGTCAATACTCTAGCTCAAGTGCCCTATGTTAGAAGAGGTTTTTCCTGGGAAGAGGATCTTTACATCCAATATCACTGATAAAAATCTATTAGACAAGATGAAGAATTAACATGAATAGATAAGACCAAGAGCCATTCCCCAATGGACACACAGTCAAGGAATAGAAACAAATGCTATCAAAAAATTGCTAGATGATAATAAACATCATTATTTAAAATAATTAAAAAGATAAATATAAATTAAAAATTCTGAAGTTTAACCTTTTATTATTATTCAGTCATTTCTGACTTTTCATGACCCCATTTAGATTTTTTTTGGCAAAGATACTGGAACATTTTGCCTTTTCTTTCTACGGATCATTTTACAAAAGAGTAAACCATGGCAAACTGTTAAGTTACTTGTCTAAGGTCACATGTAATCATCTAAATCTGGATTTGAAGTCAGTTCTTTCTGACTTTAGAGCTAGCATTCTATCCATTGTATCATCTCATTGCCAAGGTTTTACCTTATTTCTAGAAATTGGAGAAGGTGACTAAATGAGGGAATAATAAATAGTAGGCAAGAGGCGGCATTCACAGTTTGGGGAGAGTAGTAAAATGTTCTGTCTATTCCATGAAAACTATATGAAATTATGCTTTTAAATATTAAAATTACCAAATCTTTTGAATGAGAGATCCTGCTATAAGACATCTACCTTAAGAAAATTCATAGCAAAAAAAGAAAAGTCCTATAATAGTACTACTTTTTGTGATAACAAAGATCTCTGAACAAAATAGATGCTCATCAAAATAGATGCTCAGGAACAACTAAACATATTGTGGTATGTGAATAAAATGGAATATATCTATTGTGTAAGAAATGACAAGTACAGAATTCAGAGATGCATGGGAAAATACAGATAATCTGCTTCTGCATAAAATAGGGAGAATAAGGAATACAATAAACAATGTATGGCTATAGTGAGGAGAAGAAGAAAAAAACAACCAAGGAAAGAAAATGAATGCTGTGTAATTATAAAAACAAAGCTCAGACTCAGAAAAAGAGGTGAGGAAATGTTCTTTTTCCTAATATTTGAAGACATGAAAAACTGGGAGATGGTGATGGTAGAATATTACACAGTCTACCAGAGTTGGTAGATATATTTTTCGTTTGGCTGAATTGTTATTTTCTCCCTTAAAAAATCTTTGTTACAAAGGACAACCTTCTGGGTCTGAGGGGCAGGGAGATATATTAAGAAAAAAAGATGATATAAAGACAAAAGATCAAACACATTTAAAAGTGCACTTCCCAATTCCATTAGTTACAACAACTTCTAACCCTGAAGTCACTTTGAATTTATTCTATAGTGTTTATGTGTCACCATATTGAATCACACTGTAGATTGATTGTAAGATACTTTAAAGCAATGTGGGCTTTTTTTCTTTTCTTTGTTATTTTATTCCAATAACCTAGTCCAATGCCTGACAGCTAGTAGTTTATTGATTGATGGGATACTTATCACTTATGTTCCACAGTTAGGAAGAAGCAAAGGATGGCCACTTGCACAGATGCAGGCCCTGGTTCTTGAGTCTCACCCCTCTGATTCCTTTTTTCTTTCGCTCTTTCTCTCTCTCTCTCTTCTTAAATAAGGTATGAGGACTGATGCCCACCTCATCCTTTGCTTATTACTAATAATGGAAATTATGCAAGGATTAATTATTGGTTACTTGGCACTAGGACAGAATGGCTGAGTTGAGAGAAGGAAGTCTTCAAAAGAAATCATAATGAATTATAACTACTCCAAAGGGGCAAACTGAGGCTAAATATAAGTTTCTGTGAAGTAATATAATGCATTACCCTTACTTCAGGCATTTCATGAAAAGTTGGATAGCCAATGGGCAGTTTTGTTCTAAATTGTTATTTTGGTTGCATAAGATGGACTCTGAGGTTCTGAAATTCTAAGAACCAAAAATTAAGATGACACACACTTTAGTACACTAGGAGTATTTTAAAATGGATATCAACTTTGGGAGAGCTGGCTAAATTTCCAACCCTTGTGGGTCTTCACTTATCTCAGTCAAAAAGTGGGAAAGACAGTAGCACCTATCTCTCAGGATGGTTGTGAGGTTTAAATAAGACCATATTTATCAAGCACTTAGCCCAGTGCTTAGTACAAAGTAGACACTTAAATGTGCTTCCCATCTTCAAAGATTTAAAGTGGTAATGGTGGGAGGCTAAATAAGTGAGGTGGATCAAAGCCAGAATAACAAGAACTGCATTTTTTAAAAAATGACTAAATTGTATGAAACGTTACACATCTAATATCATATATGAATAATGATTCTGAGAAGATAGAACTACAGGTAGACTTTACTCCATCTTTATAGATGAGGTACCTCAAGATCCATGAGATTAACTGACATCTATATTAATACTAATCACAAGTAGTAAGGACAGGATTTGAACCCAAGTTTAGAGAATTTCAAGTTCACTATTCCAACTAGCATATCCCACAGAACCATCTTAAGTCCAAGTATATAAAAGTCTGGCAATTTAAGAGAAATTGTGAAGATCATTGTTTTATTTTCTTTGATAAATCCTGCATAGCTGGAAATGTGGCAACATTCCAAAGATTGATTACTGGTTATCTGGAAGGAGGGCAGAATAGATTGGTGAAAGGGGAAAAAAAGAACTTGCAAAAGGAAGGTTTTGAGAAATTAATACCTTTGCTAAGAAATTAATAGATATTAGGTCAAGAGAAAAGAGATGACAAAATGAAATATAAAACTTTTGTCTTAATTTGCATGGATAGTAATGACAAATTATCTTTGCATTAAAGAATGGATCTGGGAGAAGAGAATATTTTTAGAAATGGGCTAGAAAGGTAGTAAGAAAGCTTAAAAGTTGATTATATATTATAGAATTAGTCCTGGAATGGAAGTCCTACCCACAGATGAGAACTGTGAGCTCCAATAAAATTCCGTGATTCATCTAATATAAAACAGGTAGTATTTATCAGAACGATGTTAATGCTCTGAATTGAGCCAGTGGATGATAACTAAATGCATATTAAATGCTATTGTGAGAATCTTCACTAGATCCTTTGCCTCTGTCTCAGCTTCACCTATTCTTTCTTTACTATGCTCTCCAAAAAGAATGGGTTCTACCATTCATGCTGGCATGGAGATGACAAACTGAACAAATTATCTAAATCCTTTTGTTTTGTTTTGTTTGCTTCTCTCTCCATAACAGGGGTGATTTTAGCCTTGTTATTGATCAGTTTCCATTTACAGTCAGTAACCAATTAGAAAATGCAAATTTACATATTTATATATGACATTTATAGATAAATGATTTATAGTAAACATTCATATATATGTATTGTGTGATTAGCAT